>NC_052489.1:30382608-30682608 GCF_009730915.1 Dioscorea cayenensis subsp. rotundata | reverse complement strand
TTGGGCTATTTAATAGCTGATTAAATAGTAATATTTACTAAAATTTCTGCCTCTACCCACATTTTATAGAATTATTTTTCACAAATGATTCACTCATTAAAATTGTTTCTTAAATAGCATAAGTTCATTCCGTCTATATTTTTATTAATATTTTATTTGGTTTGAATTATATCTTTGGTGGACACTAGGATTTTTTTTTTATTTGACCCATAATTATCTCTTTTACTTGGTGGTTTATTTTTTTGATTAAATTTCGATTAATGCATGTTTTTAAAAAGCTTATTTTTAATAAAATAAAGTGCTATTCTGTTCTCCGAACTTCTTTTAATCTTTTAATATATATTATTTGTAAGTTTGATGAAAGTGACGTGCTTTTTATGGCTAAATGTGTTTATTATTTTTATTTATTTATTTATATTTGAGTTGAATTGCCAACTTAAGCACTAGCATACAATTAAAGAATTTATTATTATTATTATTATTATTATTATTATTATTATTATTAGTGGAAATTGTCAAAAACACCCTCTAAGTTTGCATTATTGCCAAAAACACCACGTTAGTTTTGCACTCCCCAAAAACCCCTTCCTTTTTATTTCCATGCTTTTCAACCCCAAAGCATGTAATCGGATGTCAACGGTGTTATTTTTAAAAATTTTTATGGACAAAAAATGCCCTTGCAGTGGGGAGTCGTGATTGCAGACCCATTTCGGGATATGAGAGGAAGTGGGGGTTTTTCAGTAGGGTAACGAGAGGAATTTATCGAGCCTTGTAGTTATTTTTTTCTCAACTAGAGTCTTCGGTTAAACCATTTCGAAGTCGTCTCCAAAGTTGTCTCTACCGTATGACCTCTGTAATCTGCACTTTTTCCCTTTCCACCGACGATCTCGAAGGAGAAGTCCCCGCTGAGTAGTTGGCATTTCATCGGTTTGCAAAACTAAGGTATTGAGTATGGTTTTATGTTAAGCTCGCTCTGCTACTAAAGAAAGATTTTTCGGTTTTGTTTTGTGCTCCCTGCTTTTTATTGGAAGATATTGAAGTCTGCGGTGGGATTTCTCTCGGGGTTTTGTTAGTCTGCGAGAGATTTCTCGGCTAGGGTTTTTGTGTTGTTTTTACGCTTTTCGTCAGTATCACTATCGGAATAGTTTTTCGATTGTTATGATTTGTGTAATATTTATAATGTCATAATTCCCCTTTCATTTGATATGGTTTTCAGCTTTTAAAAATGAGGTTTACGTTTAACAAAATGAGATGTTACTGATTTAAATGTTGTTGTCTCTGTTTAAGTATTGTTGTCTCTGCTTTAATAAACTAGTTCTCCGTTTAACAAATGATATCTCCGCTTTAATAACTCGAATGTTACCGTTTAAAATCTTATATTTCCGCTTAATGTGTTGTTATTGTCAGCAGCATTTGACTATGGCGATCAACCCTAGTTAATGAGCGATGCTATTTGACACGCAGTAGTGGAGACCTTAGTCGAACCGAAAGATAACATGACCCCTCGACATCGGGGAGATCATCCGAAGGACACCGTTTCTGGCGATTCATCGAGTTTGGAAGCTATCTACCAAGAGAGGGCCCTTCTTGATTCTCTATTGCAAAGTGCACGATGGCCGCACTAATAAATTCGGGATCGGGAAAGCCTCGCTGAGTTTCGAGGCCTCAAGATGTGGCCCTCGTTCTGGTCCGCGTTGTGATGGCGACGCTAGATTGTGTTTAAGAAGAATAAAAATCCGATCGTAGTTCAAGGTAGATATTTATCAAAACCTATGAGAGACAGGAGACTCCATCAAGAGCGCTCTTGTCGACTTGTTCGACGAGAGGGGAAGAAGAAAATTTTGTCAAACTCATGATGGTGTACCTCATGGGTACAGTCCTCTTCCCAAATACATTATCTCGGTTCCGAACTGGATCGTTGATTATGTCGATGATCTACCCGCCATAGAGGCGTACTGGCGTAGGGCGCAGGGCGACGCACAAGTGGGCGATGGAAGACATTCCACGGCGACCCAGCTCGAGTGCAAGATAGATCTGCCGGGAAGAAGACCAACACGGGGATATATTAAGGGGTGCTCGGTCGCGCTTAACGTATGGTTTCTGAGATGGCCGGACGGGAAAGAAAGTCCGATTCAGCGAGGTCCCAAGGATGTCTGTGCTACGGTGAAAGTAGTTACCGGAAGCAAGCGACGGTAGAAACCAACTTGTCATCGCTCGAAGGAAAGTAGTTATGGACAATGTTTAACATAAGTCTTTGATGTTTAAACATTGTGCTTTCCGTTTAAATAAATTCGATAATGTTTAATATAAAAAAACTATGTTTAACTTTTAGTTGTTATAGTTTAAAGCGAATGATTTCGCTGAAATTGTTTGGTTTACATATGTTAGTTTCCTGAGTTGTTTCCGGCGAGTGCTGAAGAAGAAATATATGTTGGGGCCAACCGAGCGGAGGGATGCTATTGCTCGGAACCACTTACACGGCGAGATGAGGGCGGCACTCATCGCTGCGCTCAACCCCGTTCTCGCATCTTCCAGCCCCACCACGCGCACGCATTCCTCGGCCGAGAAGCCTCCCCCACCACGCCCGGATTGCAGCGCCCCCTACTACGACAACGGCAGTTCCCCGATTATGGCGATCCCCGACCATGGCGGCCCCTCCGATCAGTAGCGTGACCCCACCGGCGACATTAGGCGAAGATGTCACTGCAACTCTTATGCAGGCGTACCAGATATTGATGACCGAGTTTCCTCGGTTTGTCACTCGTGTTGAGGCTACGGAAGGGACGTTCACGATCGCACTGCGTCCCTCCAAACAAGCTGAAGCACCCGGGACGAGCGAGGCGCGAGGGAATTTAACGACGACGACATCGTCGGGGTGGCCATTCCAAGACGGCCACATTCGAAGAGACTTGAGAAAAAGAGGAGAACAATCACGCCTCTGTCTCCACGCGCCGGTGACAGTGAAACAATAGCAAAACCATCGCGCGGATGCTGTATTCATCGAAGTCATCGCCGTTGATGACATGGCCATGGCGGTGGAGGACATCGTAGATGATGTGGGTCATCGCCGAGGTGCAAAAGATCGTTAACTCTCTTGTTAACGAAATCCACGACCGGTGGAACCGGCTCAGAGATACGGCGATCAAAGGCCGGACACGATCCACGAAGAACAAGAACAAGCTAAGGATTTGTCTCCGGGATGATGCTTGCTGCTGCGGGCTAACGGTGAAGATAGTTGATTCGTGGTCGGTGGCGTGGCCCGTATCGCCGCATCAAAGCGGGACACGATCCCACAACAACAAAAACCATGTAAGGGATGTGTACTGCGGTTGATGTTGTCGTCGTCGTCCCGCGTCGAAGCGGACACAATCCCTACAACAAGAACAACCACGTGAGGATGTGTCCGCGGTTGATGTTGTCGCCGTCGTCCCCGCATCGAAGGAAGATGCGGGCTGATCTTCGAAACGCCTTTCAAGGCACATCGGCGAGTGCTCCATGAAGACCCCCGACCGATCAACGCGAGAGATGATCGAGGCGATCAACAATTAGACAAGAGCGGCTCGGCAAGTCTTCATTCCGAAGAAGAAAAATGGGTTGGTCAATCTCGGCTTAACAAGTATGAGCAGGAGTTGATGAGGATCTTCCTTAATTGCCGTATGGATAGGTAAGTTTAAAGTTTTTATGATAGTGTTTAACATTTGTTTATAGTGTTTAACTTTCTATTGATATTGTTTAAATGTTTATATGTTATCGTTTAAGTTTTCTAGTTAACGTTTAATTATTTATAATATCATTTGAACATTGCTAATATCATTTAACTATTTAGAATATGGGCTAATTATATATGTTATCGTTTAATCTCAGCACTGTTGTGTGGAAGAATGACTATCGCCCACACGGGCCAATTTATACACTCTGCTTGAGGGGAAGGAGATGGTCACAGATGATGTGATGGACGCTTTTGTATGCATAATACAAAAGTCACTGAGCAAAGTGCCATATCCCTACAAGAAGCGCGCCTCCATCATAAGACCGTTGGCGTTGTTTATGTCAAAGCACGACGACGCACATGAGACAACTATGGCTATGATCGGAGATGCTGTGCGCAACTTGCATGAAGTTCAAATTGTCATCCTCCCGATCATAATGAATGGCCACTTCCATGTCGTGCGTCCTCGTGATGACAAACAAGAATACTGAGCATTATTCTTCATGCGCTGAGTACGAAAAAGAGCGCGTCCGGACATGGTAAGTTCTTTAATTATTCCGATCGATAGTGTTTGTTATTTAATTCGGTATGTTAATCTCAACTTGCATATCTCGACAGCGGAATCTATTCGACACGGCTGTCGATATGGAGTTCGGCGAGTCGGCGACCGCAAAGTACCCACTCCTGTACAACACGGAAACCCCACGGCAAAAACAAGGAAGCGTCTATGTCATGCGGTTTATCGAGCAATTACTTTGGGGTGAGAAGCTACGGCTACCGCAGACAGACGTCCCTTAGGCTTTGCTTGGGAGAGGTGAAGGAGGGGTTCATAATGGAAGGTAAGGTAAGGTAAAGTAAGGGAAATGGAGTTTTTAAGTTATACCTTGTTTGGGACAAAGGTAAGGTAAATGAAGGTTACCAAACCTTGTAATATTTGGATTGAAGGTAATAGAGGGTAAGGTTTTATGGTAATATTACTAAAATACCCTTATAAGAAAAAAAGACACATATGACATATAATTATGTAAAACTATCTACTCATTATATTTATCTATTAATACACAAAAGACACAAGACATAATAACAACAATAATACTAATATTAATACTAATATTAATATGAATACTAATATACTAATACTAATATGAACACAAATACTAATATACTAAAACTAATATACTAATAGTAATAATAATAATAATACTAATATACTAATAATATTAATAATAACACCCGTACTAATATGTTAACACTAATATACTAATATACTAATACTCATAATAATAATAATAATAATAATAATAGTACAAATATATTAATATACTAATAGAAATACTAATAATACTAATACTGATAATATAATAATATACTAATATACTAATACTAATATACAAATACTAATATGAACAAGAATACTAATATACTAAAACTAATATACAACTACTACTAATAATAATAATAATAATAATACCCGTACTAATATGTTAACACTAATATACTAATATACTAATACTCATAATAATAATAGTAATAATAGTACAAATATATTAATATACTAATACTAATACTAATAATATTAATAATAATAATATACAAATATAAATACTAATAGTAATAATAATAATAATAATAATAATAATAATAATTAATAATACAAATATATTAATATACTAATAGAAATACTAATAATACTAATACTAATAATAATATACTAATATACTAATACTAATATACAAATATGAATACTAATATAATAATAATAATAATAATAATAATAATAATAATAATAATAAAACGAGTACAAATATACTAATATTAATACTAATAATAATACATACATGTAATTATTTGGAAAGGTTGAGGGTATTTTGGTCAAGATGAAAATCAAAACCTCCTCAACCCCCCAATTTGGAGGGTTGAGAAAATGGGGTAAATGGAGGTTTCTCAACCCTCCATTTAACCCCCTAAAACTTTACCCTCTAGATAACCCTTGATCCAAACAAGGAATGGACCATAACCCTACCTTACAATACCCTCACTAACCCCCTCCCAAGCAAGGCCTTACCTGAGATTAAAGTATGTTACCTGCATACTTAAGGAGGGGAGGGCAGCCGGCGTCCATGAGAAAGGGGGGTCGTCCGAAGCGGGTTAAATTTTGTTTTCTCAGAAGAGGACTTGTATTCAATTCATTGTTTTCATTTTTTTCGTTGAACATGACTTGTACATGTCGATGTAAATTTTTGTTTGATTTTTCAATTGTAAAAGCATGTTAAATTCCATTCGGTTTCATTTCAATTGTACAGTGTGATTGTTTACATTTCAGTTTACTTATTTAACTTTACCATATATCGTTTAAATATCAGTTTGAAACAGATTAAAAATTACGGGTTCTCTGTTTAACATATAATGTCTCTGTTTAAATAATCGATAACATCTGTGAAGAATAAGAGTTTAAATATATGAAAAAAATTGGCGATCAATTCAAATTGTTTCTCTTTAGAAGTCGACTTTATTTACAATGCCTAGTCGTGACGGTTTCATTACAAGATCTACGATTGTGACGGATCCATGGCGTGTGATTGTTTACATTTCATTTTAATTATTTAACTTTACCATATATTGTTTAAATATCAGTTTGAAACATTTAAAATTACAGGTTCCCTGTTTAACAGAACACTGTCTCTGTTTAAAAAATGGATAACACTGTGAAGAATAAGAGTTTAAATATGAAAAATTGGCAGTCAATTCAAATTGTTTCTCTTTAGAAGTCAGCTTATTTACAATGCCTAGTCGGCGACAGTTTCATTCTAGAGATCTACGATTGTGACGGGATCCATGGCGGTGAGCTGCAATGTAACTTCGCGGACATCAAACTCTTGCGACTCGATCCTCTTTCTTCTAGGGCGCCCTGAGTCGCCTTCTCGTCGCGGTGATGCATAAGCGAAGTTCACGATTTCCGTCGCAAGGCTGCATACGTCGGGTATGGGAATATAGCTTCCTTATACGCCAGTTTGTAATTATCGGCCGGTGAAGTAGCCGCTAATAAATCGATGAACGTTGGGTGTCTGCATGCATTATTGCGGTAGCAAGCGTGTTTCTAGACGAATACCATAAACTTGCCACCTTCGACATGAACAAGTTACGATGGCGAGATCCACGGAGTTCTCTGACCGGTCGATCAGCCGTAACGATCATCGATGTGACGACCAACACGAAGATTTCGCTATCCTCAACAATTATCTCTACCTTGAATGTATGTGCGGGCATAAGTAGGGTCTCCCATTTGTTCAGCTTGCTCACGCCCGGGTTCACATAACGCGCGATCAACTTGTACCTACAAATAACGTTAAACAAAGATAGTGATGGTTAAATAATTCGTGAACCTTTTTAAACATTATTGTAAAAAGGTTAAAGCGATAAAAATCAATATCTAATGTCGGAGAAGTCTAATTAAACAAAGATAAAAAAACATTTTAAAAGGGGTAACACGAAATGTTAAGTGTAAATCAAAAATTCGCGAGACCTTATGGAGTCGACCATTTTTACGTCGCACGGGTAAATGGCGAGCTTCTTTGATCCAAGCATTGAGCGACTCGCGACATTTGAATACATCTCACCACTAACGATCACCTCCGAGCAGATAATTCGACCAATGTGCCATATCCGATTTATTAATCAACCCGGTGATGAGCTTCGGGTGATGTGGCTGCGATTCATTCACGGTATCATCGAAATCTTTGGCGATCGCGGAGCATATCGACCGAGACTCATCCTTCGATGTCTTCCCAAGTCCGACATTGGCTTTCATAAAATTGGCCTCCAAATGTCGAAGCAGTGATGCATGTGGCGAAGAAGGGAAGACTCTCGCAATTGCGTTTACAAGGCCCTTCCACCTGTCTGACACGAAGGTAATTATCTCATGATAATCTCCTTCCTCATATAAAGCATCGCCTAACTTAGATATGAACCAAGTCCAATTGGCATCGGTCTCGTTGTTGACTATACTCGAAAGGCGACGTGGAAAAACCATTGTTTCCATCTTTCCCTCGTGGCAGCTGATGGTATGCCCCGATATTTTTCCAGAGGAGTGGGTACCATCGAGAAAAATGCAGCTGATCCGCAAAGCCCTCTTGAATCCCACAATACACGCTGAAAAGAAAAGAACGCATGCGTCTAAAAGCGATCTCAGTCTCTTTTCCACGATCGCTTAGCTGCCGGGATGTCACGTCACCTTATCCACATATCAAAGCAAAGCGATCAGATGGCGGAGATGTCGACTGCCATCAAGGACCACCGACTCACGATGCTGCTAGCTGATGGATAAAATGGCTGAGACAAATCCGCAGGCATCGAAATCGTGAAAGATCATGAGTATCACATGGTGTCCACATACCATCAAGCGAGGGCTCTTTTTCCCAACCAAGCCCGCTTGTATGGTATGTGACACCATGTTCCCGCAACATGTCCCTTCACGAATGTCGATGGCCTTGATACGAGGGCGGTCCTTGAGCCTCGAATCACCGATGCGCTTACCCATTTTTTGGACGCTTTCGGATATGACGCCAAACCTATGCCACCACCGCAAGTGTGTGACGTGTTGATTGTCTTGATTACGAAAGTATTTTTTTATTATACTCTTTTGAAGCGTGAAAGGCGCCTAATGACAACCATCGTGCCGCGATTCCACGATCACTCCGATGTTTCTCGTTCTTTATGAATTTGAAAGTCAAAATTCCGTTTGATTGCATGATTTCAAGTACGTCCCCGAAATGTTCCACAGCGTCAAAAGCGTTGTCAATATCCAACGATAGCACTTGAGAATGGTCTCGGCGAGGGATGGAAGACATCCCACACCGTCCGGGTCACCATGGGATTGAGCGGGAGCACTCGCGAGAATCGAATTCCCACCTGACACTTCGATCAGAATGAAACGATCAATATATTAGTCGAGAATATAATATTTAAGGATAATGCCAATATTTAAAGCGTTAAATTAAATACTTAAACCGTTACCAATTAGCGTGAGCGACTAGTACAATATGTTAAGCGATGACCCGACATATTTAAACAATAATGAACCCATACTGATGGATCGAAATAAAAGAGAAGGAACTTACTAACGAGTAGAACTCGCTTTTCATTAGGATTCCGCGATGGCACATTATGCGTCTCGACAACAAGATCAACTACATCGCATTTGAAGATGGAGTGCACGTGACACATTCGCTGGAAGTCAACATCGTTTTCTATTGGACAAACCGCTTTTATATCCATCCGGTGTGATAAACTTCACCCTCGACAGGGAAACTTCGAGACCCCTATCGCTCACATATCTCAGCTAACACCAACTCCCAAGAAGTCCGAGCAGTGAACATCGGCACTCTTCCCTCCCCGTTGAATTTAGCAATACCGCAAAAATTCTCCATAATATACTGGCCGAAAACCAAATCGTACGAACCAAATGAAATGAAGAACAAAAAGAAGACGAAGAAGAAGAAAAAGAAGATGTAAACAACAAACAACGGTCAGATAGGCAAACAAAAAGTGCGCGATTGTATGCATGGAGGATAGACTAGACGTGATGTGATGTGATTGGGCGGTATTTTTCCTTCCATCCCAAGGGCAAAAAGGGAAATATATGTCAATGTCACGAGTAAGACATATTATCATCGCTCGAATGAAAGTTCTCACCTCAACATGAGTCTCTGTTTAAAGCGTCGAGCTTTTTATGTTTAAACGAGATACATATAGTGTTTAAAAATAACGGTTTTACTTTTTTTAACTAAAGTCTATATAATGTAAATAATATGTAAAAGCGTTTAAACATCTTTATGTATGTGATTAAACACCGTTGTCATTGTTTAAAAGAGTAAATCGATTATTAGTATAAACTGTTTGTATTGTTTACTAATGCCGTTCTTTTGTTATGTCTCGCTTTTAAATTTGAAAAATACAAATCTACGATAACATTCTTATTCAATATTAACTTATTTTTGTCATGTTTAAATTTCATTTCTACGGGTTTAACATTTTTTTCTTATGAAGTATCAGCGTAATTACTAATGAAATGTACTTAAAAATACTGAATCTCGATAAAAAAATATTTAATACAATACAATACAACATTCATTTTATTATTAAATATCAGCAGTAATTACGGATGACCATCACTTAAAATACAAATCTCTGATAAAAAAATAGAATGTAAGACAATACAAAAATTCTCTGTTTAAGCTTCAAACTCTCCGTTTAACGCACGACGTAACCATCACGGACAGTCATTGCTTTATAGATCAAGTACATGCGGTGAATACGGTGTCCACAACACTCGCACTGACCCGGCACTCACATTTTTTTATTGATCAAGTTCTTTTTAAAGGATATGTGATGAACCTTCTTCCGTAATCATCTGCGATCAACTCAGAGTGAAACTTTCTTTTCTTGACCCAGGCGAAACGCACTCCGCTCATTGCTTACCCGTAGAGTAGAGCAAGAAGGCGAGCATTTCGACTTGGGCAAGAAAAAGAAAGTTTTCACCTCATGAGCTATTTAGGGGATGACAAGAGGAAAAACAATCATGACACATCCTGTAAAAAGTCTATGATGTAAAAAATGTGGTTTGAATGGTGTGAATGTCGTGAACACCAAATGTTCGACTCGACAGGATGACCATCACATAAGAAGAAGAGGAAGAGGAAGAGGAAGAGGAAGAGGAGTGGTTGCGCCAGTAGAGTATGTTCAACGAAATGGTTCTTCCTTCCCATTTATCTCGCGAAACCCAATGACCGCTGCTTTCGAGCCTCGATTTTTTTATGTCATGACGGCAGTGGAAACGCTTGGGTAACCGAACGTGCATTAATTACGCTTGGAGACCGCTGCCACCATCGCGTTGTATATTTTAAGCGGATAAAAATACAGTTTAAACGATAAAAGAAAACATTTAAACATATAAGCCAATATTTAACTAATAACAGATATATGTAAATCTAAAGTTCAATATTTAAACAATACTAACAAGTATATACACAATGCTTACTTGGCAATGATTCATCGACGATCTGCGATTGTGACCAGTTAGCGTGGTAATGGCTACAACACAACTTGCGAACCAGAAGGGTGGCAATGACGACAAAGACAAAAAACTCCATAATTTAATCGAAGAGCTAAAAATTGAGTACAACAAATGAGATGAAGAAAAAGAAGAACAAGAATAAGAACAAGAACAAGAAGAACAAGATATGAGTACCCTAAACTTTGTTTGAGAAAAAGCAAGCAGGAGGCATTGGAAAAAAATATCGCATAAAGTTCGGACATGATGTGATTGAGTACCATTTTTTTTCCCTCCTTTTCGCAGCAAAAAAGGAATTTCATATCATGGGACACACTTCAACTTACCGTGAGGGGTTAAAGTGAATGTAAAAATATAACGGAGGGCTGTCCGGGGTGTGCAAAAGTTGGAGGGGGTTTTTGGGAAGTTTTGAAAATTACGAGGGATGAACAGTAATTTTCCCTTATTATTATTATTTTTAAAAGATTTAAATAAAAGGTCAGTTGCGGTAGAGAAGGGCCTAGTGGGCCCATTTAAAGTGGGAAGGCGCGGAGTCCGTGGGCCGTAGGTGAAGAGGCCCACCAGCGTCAGCATCGCTCGCCGGAGAGATTTCTTAGGGATGTCGCTTTCGTTGTACGGACCGCAGTGTTGGGCTCTTTCGCACCCCCTCCCGCCCCCCGCGCTTCCCGCCACTTCTCCTTCTCCTTCTCCTCTAATCCTCATCGACCTTTTTCGCACCATGATTTCCACCTCGTTATCGTCTCTTTCTCGCTCTTGATTCTCGTTTGATGTTTGTTTTTCTTCTGTTGATTTTGATCCAGTCTTTCTCCATTTCGAGGATGGTTCTCGGAGATTGGTGATTTCCTTCTTGGTTTCGCTTGAGGGTTGTATGTATTACTTGTTATCTTGTTGAATTTGCTCTGAATTGACTCAGATTAGGTATACTTTCATGTCTATGTGAGCTGTGGGGGTCTTTCGAAAGATAGGATTTATTAGAGTTTTACTTGGATTCTCTCAACTGAATTTGAATTATTTTCTTCGTTTATTGGAAATCAATCGGGTTCTGGTGGTTGGCTTCTCTTTCGATCTGGTGTTTTTAGTTTTTTTGTTGATTTTTAGCCTTGCCTCTACTTAAAGGTTTGATTTTTGATGGGATCTCTGGATGAGCTCTGAGGAAATCGATTAAATTAGATAGCTTGACGTCCTGTTACTCGATTGTGTTTTCGACGCCAAAAAGTTATTGTTTTGGTAACCTTTGTGGAATGCTTTCGTGGTTAGCATTTGTAGATTCTTGGGTTTTTGTTTAAAAACTAGAGCAGAGGATTGTGCCATAGAGAGGGATGGGGAGAGTGAAGCTGAAGATCAAGAGATTGGAAAACTCCAGTGGGAGACAAGTTACCTACTCAAAAAGGAGGGCAGGGATCTTGAAAAAGGCCAAGGAGCTCTCCATATTATGTGACATTGACATTGTTCTTCTCATGTTCTCACCCACCGGCAAGCCCACATTGTGTCTTGGAGAACAAAGGTATACTTTCATGTCCTCCCTCTCCAACTCATCCAAAGAATGGGCATTCTTAATATAGGTGCTATAGTATTCATTATGAATTATAAGGGAACTTGAAAGCTCAAGGTCAGCATCTTAATTTGTTTGTCTGACAGCAACATTGAGGAGGTCATAGCAAAATTTGCTCAACTAACTCCACAGGAGAGAGAAAAAAGGTGGCTACTTGTTATTACTTATTGCAGATATGGTCCATCCTTAAAGTTAAGAAATATATATTCTCTTAACAATTGTTCTTCTTGATTTTAACAGGAAGTTAGAGAGTCTTGAAGTAAGTTCCCCATCATTTGTAGTCATTTTCATCTTCACACAGTGGGTGGCTTCTAGAAACAAACTTATCTTTTTTTGAGAATATAGGCATTGAAGAAGACATTCAAGAAGCTGGACCATGAGGTCAATATCCAAGACTTTCTGGGCTCCAGGTATATTCTGAAGTTAGATTTGGATAGCACACCCAATCCTCCATTCCAAAAACTCTCTTTCAGTGAATGGGAAAATTAATGATTTTTATTTTGTTTTCTTGCAGTCCTCAAACCGTTGAGGTATGTGTGACAAAGGCCTGTTATGTTGCAATATTTTGCAAAAGTAGGTTTAGCTTCTTCTCTACTTTGCATGTCTAGTCTTGATTTGATTTCTTGAACAGGAACTGGCTAGTCAACTGAGATTAATACAAGCTCAAATATTAGAGGTACAACAGAGATTAAGGTATTCTTTAACTTGTTTATGGATGAAAATGACACACTCCTGACACATTTATAAGTTGAACTTTAAATATTAAGATCCAATATTGAATCTTAATACTCATTATTGATTCACATGATCTAAATGAAACCCTTTTTTTATTGGAATAACTTCTGATAAAATCAAAGGCAATGCCAAACCACAATGTATTTGGAAAGCCTTAAACAAACCCTTATATAAATATGTGAGAGGTGAGATATGCTTGACACCAGCATTTCACGAGTTAAGACTTCCCTTTATTTATATTAGTTTTAGACTTATAACCTGTGCCAGATGCTAAAATGCTGGCTGAAATTGTCAAATTCTCTGTGGTTCTTTCAGTGAGAATACAGAAAAATAAATTCCTCAATGTCTATTATGAATAAAATTTATAGAGTTTTGTCTTTGCTCTTGTAATATGGGTGATGATTATCAATCCAAAAGAAAGTAAAATATAATCTGAATACTGCAAATGCTTTGACTAGAACTACAGAGCCAGTGCCCTTCTAATTCATTTTGATTGGGTATGATATGTTTCTAATACTTGTGCTGCTTTTATATTGCAATTGCAAGGAACATGCTAGTAATGGATATTGGTTAAATAAGCAAGATAATTGTTATCTTTGGTCATATCTCACAAATTTCATTTCTTCAGTTATTGGATGGAACCCGAAAAGATTGATGACATAGACCAAATCAGAGCAATGGAACAATCTCTCAAGGAAACTCTTGACCAAATACAATTACAGAAGGTGTGTTATCATTGAAACTTAGAGATACATGCCATTTATGCATAAAAACTTATACTCTTTATTTTACACCTACTATTGCATTCAATTCATTGACGCATTATGAAAGCTGTCATTTTTTAATTGGTAGTTGTGTGAACCTGGTAATTGGGACTTAAAACTTGCTATCTTCTGTAAACTTTTGCCCACCAGCTATGAAATATGCCACATTTGTGAACTGTTAATTGTCTTTGTGGGGTTTTTTGCATATTGCTCCATGTCTAATATGTTCATTTCAAGGTGGACCATGGAAGGGGGTGGACTCATCCTTTGGCTCTTCTGGAGGCAAAGGTGGGTGGCAGACCCATGGGGCTGCACAATTTCCTTACTTTTACTTTGACCCACATAATCATAGTGGCAAATTTGAGCAGCAGTCTCTCTTCACATGAACTTGACTGAAAATGCTGCAGCAACTGTCGACAATAATGAGAAGTGTCACTGGTTCTTGTCTAGCCAGTCCTGAATAATTCTATTTATGCTTGCGGAGTGATTATTTTTTAATGTGGCTGAAACAAAACAAGCAGCTGCTTTATGGAAATTGCATAATTTATGACATCAGTAAATGATTTCTGATTCTTATTATTATGTTTCCTTTCTTAAGATGATGCCATGTTGTTTGCCTAACAGGAAAATTTGGCCAAGCAGCAATATATATCTCTAGAATCTGTTAGCCAGGTAAAGCAATTTTTTCCCCTACATTATCTGAACTTTGGAAAAAAAAAATTCCCTCAGTTTTTTCAAATTTGCTGGAATTGCCTAATCATATTTGTGAATTTCATAGTTCCAGAACGACTTGCATTTGCCCTTTGCACTGTGTAGTATGCCACAAAACTTGCCAATCATGTGGCTTCATAACAATCATGGCCAACAACTTATGCTACCAGAAGTCTCTAATTTGCTGCCTCAGAGGTGAGTTGAATCTACAATATCAAATTATTGCATTTTCAACTGATGATAGATTCAAAGCTTTTCTTATTTGTTTTTCACAAGCTCCAGTCATCATTTTTATTTGTTGAAAAACTTATTTAAATAGGAAAAATTTTCATAAAATCTTTAGTTACAGTATCCACAAAAATCTTGCCAAGAGCTGGGATCTTCACACCTTTTTCCAATGTGTTGATTTGGTTTGCAGGGATATTGGATGCTCTACAGACACATCCCTTCAAAGTTATCCCAGTTACTTCAGTAGTGCAGAGAAGCAAACAGATACCAACGAGCCAGGACAAGGGGACTCCACGCATGGGTTAAGCCAAAATGAATGCCTTAGCCTGCAGCTGGGAGCCCAATATCCTTATCAGGGTTATAATTCGAATCTGCTTAATGAGAAAAATTGCAAACCTGCAGAAATCAGCTCACGGGAAGGTTTTGTAGAATACCAAGTTAATCAATTCGATTCACCCGGGCATGGTTATAATGCCAGCATTCAGAATTGGGCTTCAACTTCTGGGTCATGTGGTGTCTTGACATTTGATGATCGCTCCTATAATCAAGTGAGTTCTTATCACTGTCATAACAAAAGCATCGAATTTTATTGTACATCTATTTCTACCAACAATAACCTGCTTATAAGATAATAAATTTGAACTCATGACTCCCAACATCACTGCCATTAGAAGTTTTATCCTCCTTGGCACACATTGCCGGCTTTGACTGCTGAACTAGTGAGTTAGACACTTGCATTTTTATCATGGTTATTCATCTTGTTTTGGGGCAATCATATTATAAACATCATAAACATGAACAATTTACATAGTTCATCAAGTTTCCAATTTGACATTTAAAGATTTCTCATTTGACTGACTTTATTATCTATTCATTGCAGCAACCAAACCAGACCATTTAAATCAATCGTTCAAACTCGCTGGTCTTAACTGGTATTGTTCACCTATGTAATGCTGATTGTATGAGATTTTTTTCTTCAGATAAAAATCACAAGGCAAGCATGTTATTGAGGCAGGTTCTGCCTGCATTGTTATGAGGATGTGAGGCCCACATTGTCAGAGAATTCAAATCCAATGCTTTCCATTTATGTGATGTAAATCAGTAAAAATGTCTCTCAGAGATCAGCTGATAAAATGATTTCCAGTTGTAGAGTGAAACAATAACTAACATACATACATATATATATACATACATTTACATTATGTTGTATATTTATTTAGGCTTTTTTTTTGTTTGGTGTAGCACTCCTTTACATTTATAAACATCTCCTTGTTATGATGCATACATAGATACATACTCTAAGCATTATGTTGTTTATTTATTTAGCTGTTTTTTTTATGCATACATAGCCGTTATTTCTTTACAGAAAGTAGTGTATGAAAAGTCAATTTTGGAAATCTCCCAAATTTGAAAATAGTAGCCGTTGAAGCCGACCGTTGCAATTCAAAACTCTAAAAACCCTAACCGTTACCCTTCAAAGTCTCACTTCCAATTTCAGTCACCTTCTTCTTCTTCTTCTTCTCTCTCTCTCTCTCTCACTCTCTCTCTGTTTCTCTCTCTCTCTGAAGATGGTCCTCCAGAGATCATCCTCTCCGGCGTCTCCGGTCACCATCACCATCTCCTCCGGCGGAAGAGGAGCTGCGGAGGGAGCAATGGGAAGTAGCAGGAGCATGGGCTTAACCAGCCCAGCCCCTCGTCATTCCCTTCCCAACAACCTCCACTCTCCAGTCACCGCCTCTCACCCTTCCGGGCGGGCTTCCAGTGGCGGCGGCAGCCGCTATTGCCCGGCTTCCGCTTCCAGAGATGAAGGCAGTGAGGCCACCTCCGAGTTTGTCCACTACACCGTTCACATCCCCCCAACTCCTGACCACCAACCACTGCCATCCCCTAAGAGAAGCTTCATCTCCGGCACTATCTTCACCGGAGGTTTCAATTGCGTCACCCGCGGCCATGTCATGGAGTGCTCTGCTGATAGTTCTTCGGAGGAAGCCGGGGTCAAGTCGGCGGGAATGGTTTGTCGGATGAATGGCTGTGACGGCGAGGCGTTTCTCTGTGGCTCGAACTCTCCCTGTGAGTGTGACTTCATGATTTGCAGGGATTGTTACTTGGAGTGTATTGCCAGTGGAGGTCAATGTCCAGGTTGTAAGGAGATTTATAGAGGTGTGAGCGATGATGAAGAGTCGCTGGAGGAGGAGGAGGAGGACAAGGCGCTGCCGTTAACATCTATGGCTGAGTTGAGAGCGGGGAGAAGAATGTCACTGATGAGGTCCACCAAGGCACCACCCGATTTCGATCACAACCGGTGGCTCTTTGAGACAAAGGGAACATATGGGTATGGCAATGCTCTCTGGCCCAAAGACGGGCATGGTGGAGGAGGAGGAGGAGGAGGAATGGGGTTTAAGGGATTCGATGAGCCACCGAATTTCGGTGGGAGGTGCCGGAGACCATTGACAAGGAAAGTAGGAGTGTCTCAAGCAATCATCAGCCCATACAGGTACTAAAACACTAATTTTTAGCTTCTCTCTTTTTATCAATGTCTTGTGAATATTTCGAGGAAACATTGTGCAATGAGTGTTTGGGTTGCTGTTTTCAGATTGTTGATTATGATTCGTTTGGTGGCTCTGGGATTGTTCTTGCATTGGAGAATTAGGCATCCAAACCATGAAGCTATATGGCTTTGGGCAATGTCCATTACTTGTGAGGTCTGGTTTGCATTCTCATGGCTTCTTGATCAGCTCCCAAAGCTTTGCCCTGTCAACAGGGCTACTGATCTCTCTGTTCTCAAAGAGAGATTTGAGTCTCCTAGCATTCGTAATCCCAAGGGAAGGTCTGACCTTCCAGGCATTGATGTATTTGTATCGACTGCTGACCCGGAAAAAGAGCCTCCTCTGGTCACTGCCAACACCATTCTTTCTATTCTCGCTGTTGACTATCCTGTTGAAAAGCTTGCTTGCTATCTCTCCGATGATGGTGGCTCACTCCTCACTTTTGAAGCTCTTGCTGAAACTGCCAGCTTTGCTGGTGTCTGGGTCCCCTTTTGTAGAAAGCATGATATCGAGCCAAGGAATCCAGAGGCATACTTCAGTCAGAAAAGAGACCCTTTGAAGAACAAGGTTCGCTTGGATTTCGTCAGAGAGCGCCGGAAGGTGAAGCGAGAGTACGATGAGTTCAAAGTGAGGATAAACTCATTGCCGGAGTCCATTCGAAGGCGTTCTGATGCTTATAATGCTCAGGAAGAAATCAGGGCCAAGAAGCAGGAAGCAGCAGGAGGCAATGGCACTGAGCCTATCAAGATACTGAAGGCTACTTGGATGTCTGATGGTTCGCATTGGCCTGGGACTTGGCCTTCTGCCGAGCAGGATCACTCTAGAGGCGATCACGCCGGTATAATTCAGGTGACCATAAATCCCAATCATATGCATTCTTTTATAATCACACTCTCATGTCTTCAAGTATTTAACCTGTTATTTGTTATTTTTTTTTTTCAGGCAATGCTTGCTCCTCCAAACTCAGAACCTGTCATGGGATTAGAGGCTAGTGACAAGAACCTCATTGACACAACCGGCGTGGACATCAGGCTTCCGATGCTTGTTTATGTGTCAAGAGAGAAACGACCTGGATATGATCACAACAAGAAGGCAGGAGCCATGAATGCTCTTGTTAGAACCAGTGCCATAATGTCCAATGGTCCTTTCATTCTGAATTTGGACTGTGATCACTATTTCTACAACTCTCTGGCACTGAGAGAAGGTATGTGCTTCATGCTTGATAGAGGAGGTGACCGTATATGCTATGTTCAGTTCCCTCAGAGGTTCGAAGGTATTGATCCAAATGACCGATACGCTAATCACAATTTGGTGTTCTTTGATGTTTCAATGAGAGCCATGGATGGTTTGCAAGGGCCAATGTATGTAGGAACTGGCTGCATATTCCGACGAACCGCTCTTTATGGCTTTAGTCCTCCTCGAGCTACTGAGCATCATGGATGGTTCGGCAGGAAGAAGATCAAACTTTTCTTGAGAAAGAACACAATGGGGAAGAAGAGAGAATTGGAAGATGATAAAGAGATTATGCTACAACCTACAGAAGATGGAGATATCGAGTCTCAGCTCTTGCCTAAGAGGTTTGGAAGCTCAGCAACTCTAGTTGCATCCATCCCTGTGGCAGAGTATCAAGGCAGGCTGCTCCAAGACCTCCCCGGTGTTCGACAAGGCCGTCCTGCTGGCGCACTCACTGTCCCCCGGGAGCCATTAGACGCTGCAACGGTTGCTGAAGCTATCAGTGTCATCTCATGTTTCTATGAAGATAAAACCGAATGGGGCCAGAGAGTAGGATGGATATATGGTTCTGTCACTGAAGACGTAGTCACTGGTTATCGAATGCATAACAGAGGATGGAGATCAGTGTACTGTGTCACAAAGCGAGATGCATTCCGAGGCACAGCACCAATCAATCTCACCGACCGGCTTCACCAAGTTCTCCGCTGGGCAACAGGTTCAGTGGAGATCTTCTTCTCCAGAAACAACGCGCTTTTTGCAACCCGAAGAATGAAGTTCTTGCAGAGAGTGGCTTACTTCAATGTAGGCATGTATCCATTCACATCAATATTCTTGCTTGTCTACTGCATTCTGCCTGCAATCTCTCTATTCACAGGCCAGTTCATAGTGCAGTCATTGAGCATTACTTTTCTGGTGTTCCTGCTTGCCATTTCGGCCACATTGTGCATGCTTGCATTGCTGGAGATCAAATGGTCTGGAATCACACTTCATGAGTGGTGGAGAAATGAGCAATTCTGGTTGATTGGAGGCACAAGTGCACACCCAGCTGCAGTTTTACAAGGACTCCTGAAAGTCATTGCAGGTGTGGACATCTCCTTCACACTAACATCAAAGCCGGCAAGCGATGACAATGACGACATGTTTGCAGAGCTGTATGCTGTGAAATGGAGCTTTTTAATGGTTCCTCCAATCACTATAATGATGATAAACATGATTAGTATCGCCGTAGGCGTGGCGAGGACTATGTACAGTGAGTACCCTCAATGGAGCAAGCTGCTTGGAGGAGTTTTTTTCAGCTTCTGGGTGTTGTGTCATCTTTATCCATTCGCCAAAGGATTGATGGGAAGAAGAGGAAAAGTTCCGACGATCATCTACGTCTGGTCCGGGCTGTTGTCTATTGTCATTTCATTGCTCTGGGTGTACATTAGTCCCCCTGCCGGAAGGTTCAAGGATTCCATGAATTTCCAGTTCCCTTGAGAGATCACACAACAACAGCAACAGCAACAAGAGTTCATATATATATATATTGGAATATACTGAACTTTTAGTATGTTTGATTGTTTCTTAGCAGCAGTTAGATTTCCTGAATTTCATCAGTTCATGTTAGTTGATTGATACTTTGATTTCTCTGAGTTTTGTGAATTGTTGAATAGATTGGAGTTTTTTTTTCATTATTAATGTATACAACGTGATCCATGTGACTTGTTGTCACTTAATTTGCTTATTGATGTGAATTCATTAGAATTTAATATTATTATTAAGATGATTATTGTTGGAATAGTGACTACACTAATAAAAATTATTATTATTATGATTCTTGTTCAAATGGAACTTCTTCTTCACATTGGAACATGGAGAAGCAAAAGCTAAGAGCCAGCCTTCTATTCCTCCTCCACACGTGCCTTGCCGACCTCGATGGTCTCTCCCACGTGTGCGTCCCCTGCTCATTAACCAACCAATTACTCCCACGTCATCACAATCACTTCTTTAATAAAATTATATTATCTCTAATCCTTCAATCCATATAAAGAAACAAAAAAAAATTATATATAAAAAAAAAAAGATAAAAAAAGAAAACCAATGCTTAACTTAGAAGACAAAAAAGAAGGCTAAGAAAAGCCAAAAAAATGCATTATGATTTTTAGCTCAACCAAACCCCATTGATCTACTTCTTCTTCTTCTTCTTCTTCTTCTTCTTCTCATTTTATATAAACTCTTTCTCTTTCTCTTTAACTTCTCTCTGAAAAAACCATGGCACAAGCTCTACTCTTTCTTCTTCTTTTACTACTATTCATATCATCCTCATCATGCATGGCTTCATCAAAGACAGTGATCAAGGATGATGATGGTGTCATCCCATGCACAATGTGCTCATCTTGTGACAATCCTTGCCAACCAATCATTTCTCCACCGCCGCCACCAACCGACACTTCCGGCTGCCCGCCACCACCATCACCACCCACTGAATACTACTCACCACCACCACCATCACCACCAACTGATTACTACTACTCTCCTCCTCCACCACCACCCTCAGGCTCCTTTGTTTATGCTTCACCACCTCCACCACCTTCCGGTGCCGTGGCTTACTACTCACCACCGCCACCGGCGCCTTCTGGTGGTTACTATCCGGCAACAACACCGCCGCCGCCAAACCCAGTGTTGCCTTACTTCCCATTTTACTATTATAGTCCACCATCACCTTTGCCATCTGTTTCTGATCTTCAGTTGAAACCCATGTCTTGTTTTCTCTTGATTTTCTTATTCTCATTTGTTAAGTTTCTGTTTTAGTAATTCTTTGTGGTTATATATTTGATGATGATCACTATGTTATATTTTATATATTTATATGAATTCTCATTTCATTTTGTATAAAAGTCATCACAGGTTCTGGTTCCTGTAGTTCCACTTGGAAAAAGTGTTTCTTGTAAAGCTTCAAAAGATAATTATAACATTTTAGTCTATATTTAAACCATGATCTAAGATCCTACTGTTTAAAAAAGAAAAGAAGAAAAAAGTTTTTTTTTTTTTTTCCAGTCATACCGTGAGGACTTGCAGTTCCAAAAATTACCATCTAAAGTACTTTTTGAGAAGCTTCAGCAGAGAACTTCTTCATCATCACTAACAAGTAACAAGCTCTAGTTATTGCCTTCAATAATTGCAGCCAAATGCAATAAAAGGACTACTGTTTGCAAAAGATGCCACACAGTGTAGTGTCTTCATTACTGTTTCTGAGAACATAACAAGAGTTTGTACTTAGATTAATGAAAAAAAATTTATATATAAATACTGATGCTGATGCTGATGGATCACCCACAAACACAGGGCTGTAAGGACCACACTTTTGTTTGCCATTATTTCCTAATAAATGGAGAGATCATTTCCAAAATGAAAACTTGATTCCATAATGATCACTAGTCATCACTCTTAAGTAAAGCAAAATATAATAAACATAACCTTCATCAAATCACATGAGATTAGTACAGAGATAAATGTGCAACAAATGGTAGGCCAAATTCCATGATTACAAGCTTGACGATGACAAGCTCATCATATAAATCTAAATAACAAATCCATAATGCTCAATGAAAAGGATTCATAGTGGAAATAATTATTAGCAAACCACTCTGAATTCCAATATTCCATGGATACCGAATAAAAGAAAGAATCAAAATGGGAACCAGAGGACAAACAAGCAGATCAGTGAATCAATCCCATCTTCACTTGGTTTTGTATCATCCCAAACAATATTTAAAAACACACCACATAATGAAATTAAAAATCCATGACAAACAATGAAAAAATAGATATTGATTCCTTGTATCATACATACTAGTTGGTAACAAGAATACAAAATACTAGTATAACTAGTTTAATTGGGTGCCTTCCTGCTTGCAATGAAGATAACCCAAGTTTCACAATAATCTAAGAAAATTGAGAAATATATATATATATATATATATATATATATATAAAGAGGCAAACAAGTAGGGAGATTGAGGAGAACTACTGTTGAAATCAAATACAAAAACAAAATTAATAGTAAAGAAGAAGATAATTATAACAAGTTAGATAGAGAGAGTTCCTCTCTCTATTTTTTGTTTTCAGAGATTTCCATATGAAAGAGCCATCAAAAGTACAGCAGCCTGTTCCTCCTCCCTGAGTTTCATTTGCTTCCAAAGAAAAGATTTATCTTTGAAAATCACATCTCTCCCCAAACCTCCTCCTAACATACCAAGCTTAACATATTGTTCTTTGCTTCTACTAACAGCACCACTCTTTCCCCTCTTCCAATCATCCCCTCCATCTTTCAAGCCCATAGTTCCTCTTCTCTTCTTTCTATATCTAATCCCACATGCATTGCATAATGACTGCAATCCAAACAAAACTAAGATATAAATAAAGCAAAATAAAACAAAGAGGGTTATCAAATCAATTGGATCAAATGAGAAGGACTTGAGAATGACCTTAGGGCCAGATGGCCCTCCTCTCCAGAGAGGTGTCCTTGTAGTCCTGCAATCAGCACAACTCTTAGCTTCTGGAGATCCCCTGCTACTTGAATTACTAGATCCAGATCCCTACAACCAAGAACACAACTCAAATGATCAAAAGATTGGATTTTTAACTAGTATATGATGAAACAACAACAGATCAAGGAGGAAGAGACCTCACCTTTTCATCATCTAGATCCATGACTCTCCCTTCTCACCACCACCTCTCTGTCTCTCTACTATCCCCAACTTAGATCTGTCAAAATCTAAACCCTAATCACAAAAAAACCCTCGCCCTCGCCTTTCTCTTCTTCTACGAAGGGATCACACCAAAATCTATGATCCACTGATCACCTTAACAGAATCCACTACCACCACCTGAAGAGAGAAAGAGAGAGAGAGAGAGAGAGATTGGGAACAAGAACGAATGTTACTCCCTGGCTATAAATGCCCTAGGATGGAGATCACAAGAGAAGAGTGGAGGGAAATGGAGGATCTCTCTACACAACACTATAGAGTATGGAGCAATAGAAAAATATAAATATAAATAAAGAAATGGAGAGAGAAAGAGATGCATTTGTGATGTGTATTGTAATAGACTTTGTTTTGTTTATTATATCCATATGGTATAGGATTATTATGTAAGAGGACCGGCACAACTTATCACTCAAGGTGTGTTGCACCGCCTTTAGTTTTAAGCCCAGCCGCCTGAAACCCTAGGACTGACATCGATCCATCTCAAGTGTAATGACAATAATGACCTCTGTTGTCGGTTTAGTGGACACTCAGGTTAGTCAATACTTGGCACGTGGAGGTGGATCAGCACACACGTGTCAGCTCATCCATCAAATAATAAACAAAGGTAATAGCGTTACCGAGATATCAGCGCTATGAGCTATCATCTTAATTCAAGGGAATTTAGACAAAAAATTTTATCCTCACCAAAAAGAAAAAAAATAAAAACAAAAATGGAAGCGATTTTATGGAAATATAGTGTGGTTTCAATTTTATAAAACTGTGAATCAATTTTCCTTATTCCCCAGTGCCATTTACCACCACCACAAATACCTGGTGAAAACAAAGGGGAAATAGGACACAAAACTCACACTGCCGTACCAGCAAAATGAAATGCAATGATTTTTTTCCTTTCCTTTTAAGCCAACACATTAGTCAAACGGTCTGGTAGTGCCCTGAAAGATGGTAATTTTAATAAATCAGTAAAATGTCAGTTGGATGACACCAGAAAAGAAACATGACATAACAAGGAAGAGAGCATTGTTTTTCAATTTTCATTGCGTACCATATCATAGGTTGAAGTTGAATCCACCAGGAGGAATACCATTCTGTAAACCATTTGGCAAACCATTTGGTAGAATAGCAGCAGTGTCTTCCTCCTGCGACCAGTATGTTTCAAGGATCTTAACAGCCCTCTCATAGATCTCGTTGTTGTCATGGTTCTGCAGGTTCTCAATCTTGTCCAAACCCTCAGCATCATCAATCATTTGAGCGTAGGGATTCACATCTGCAGTTGCCATGTTCTTTTCAGCTTCGCCAGCTTTAAGGATGCTTTCTAGCCCTTCCATGCAAACCATCACACATTTTGGATCTGGACATACAAGGAGATCACACAAGGGTTTGATGCAACCTTCATTGACTAGAAACCTGGCACCAAAGTCACAATGTCAGCAAGACGATTCACGGTGCATGAATCAGAGATAAATGGCGGAAGGCGCAACATAATACATTATTTGGTCACAGGTACCGCCTAAAGAAGCATTTGAGATTGCCCAAGCAGCCTCCTTCTTGATGTCAAATTCAGCATTTTTAATAAGATGTACCAACGGAGGGATGAGATCAGCAGCAATCACAGCCTGTTAATTGATTATTAGTGATGAAATGTAATGTCTAAAGAGGTTTGCATACCACACACACAATGGTTCATGATGTGAGACATGAATGATAAAAATAATTTTTTTTTAAAAAATCTGATATGTATTGGTGTGTCCGTGCATGCATGGGGCCCAAACAATTATTTTCTGATGGTATATAGACCAAAGTGTTTTAATTAGTTCAAATTGGGTTAGCGGATTAGCATAAACATGGCCAGAAGCCAAGCCTAACGTGCTGTTGTGGTTCCACACATCTAAAGCATGCACTTTTAAGATTGCTAAGAATGATGGGCACTTGCCTGCAAATTAAACGGTGGGCATTCTAAAGGCAAACATGCCGGCGTGCAAACATAGGTTAACAACGTCAATATGCAATGATTACCTGTATTTGATCCTTATTTCCAGCTGTAATGTTTGAAATAGTCCAGCAAGCTTCCTTCTTGATACTCTTCTTATGATCACGTATCAGAAGGTTCAACAGACATGGAAGTGCATTTTGACTGATAATATGCTGTGTGGGTGGAGAAAAATACTAATAAGATACAACATATTTTTAGATAGAAGAAAGAAGAGTGAGTAAATGTTAAGTCATATGACACTATTTAAGAAGCAAAAAAGAAGAATGCCCCTCAGTAATCCCCATGAAATAGTCATTACATATTGGATTCCAAAATAATTTTCCAGAAATACTTCTAATATCATTAAAAAATGCTGGCATCACACTTAGAAAATAACCAATATATCTAACAAACACCTAAATGCAAATATTAAATCAAGTTCGTGCACACGCGTGTACACATGCACCCAAAAATAACCATTTCGTACCCGTAATAGTTACGGAAACCCTAAAAACAGACCTATGCAAAACTGGCAGGTGCACAAACCAAACCACGCTAAGCAGCTGAAAAAAAAAAATGAACATACACAGGGGAAGGTGAAAAAATCACAAACATTACTACAAATTTTTCTCAAAAGATTTTGAGTTTGGATTTCAAAATGTTTCCAAGCATTATGAGAAGGCCTCAGGCTTATTAAGCTAATAACCTTACAGTCTTAATTTTACAACACCTCATGCATGATTGATTGGGTCATAAATAGATTTGTCAACCAGTTTGGGAAACTAAGTAGCTCTAGTACCCTACCTGATCTGAGTGAACTTGGAAAGGTACAGAAGAAGAATACAGCCTGGAATATTTCAATGGAAGAAAAGGTAGGGACTTGGAACTATAAGATCACATAAGCATTGGAAAACAACAGTTATACCTGCGTCTGTATGTCATCTCCAGTGACTATGTTGCCAACAGTGCGGAGGGCTGGAATAACAACAGTTGGTAATGGATGCCTACATGGAAAAACAATAAAAATTATTCCTCTAAAAGGGAAAATGAAGAATTGTAACTGAGAAAATAACATCATACATACGTAAGAAGCTCAACAAGTCGTGGACAAACTCCAGCATCAATTACAGCTTGAACTTTGTCACTCGTACCATCGCATAGATATGATAGTGACCAGCAAGTATCAGCTAGAATCTCATCATCGTTTAAATAAATGAGACACGCAAGTGTAGGAAGAGCGGGTTTTGTCTATTAAGCAAAGACAGAAAAGCATTCAACAACAGAACTAATCCCAGTGATTACTCTGAAAAATTAAAAAAAGAAAAATCCTAAGGCAAAATAAACAACCAACCTGCTCGTATGGTGGTGGTGGCTTTCCCCTGCATAAGTTTGATAAAGTCCAAGTGGCATTCCTCACCATAGAAAGCTTAGCACGCTCATTCAGCTGCACCAACAGTGGGCTCAAAGCACCACATTGAAGTACAAGATCCCTGTATGTGGGAGAATCACCAGCAACATTGCCCAAAGCCCACGCAGCCTAGAATGGAAAGCTACCATGAGAAGCATGACATTCACCTGAGAACAGAAAAAACACTAGCACATACCTGTTCACGCATATCATCATTGTGGGAGCCAAGAAGCTTCACCAAGATTGGAACAGCACCATGATCAATCACGACCTTGGTGTTCTCTGAAGTCCCGGAAGCAATGTTGGTCAGTACCCAGGCTGCTTCAAACTGTGAAAGGAAGAAAAAAAATTACCACAACTATAGAAAAAATACAAGAAATACACGCAATTAAATTTTAGAAAAATGATACATAGATGATGACCTGAATTTGGGGGAATTCCTCTCTCATTAGGAACTGTACAATTCTTGGAACTACTCCTGACTGAATAACCTCATCAATTGGAGGGCATCGCTCTGATAAAATGACAAAAAATCGTGTATAATTTCTGCCATGATTGGGAAATCTCAGCAACTGCTCTCAGTAGACAGCAGCTGTAATAGAAAGAATTATCAACAAAAAAACCAATAATAAAAAAAAAAATTCTAACAAGTTTAAAATTGTGAGCTAAATGTTTAACCCGAGATGAGGTTTTTTTTTTTCTTTTTGGTAAGATGAGCGGTTAGGCTGCTAAAAGAAAGATAGAGACATGCACAAGTCACAGCGGAACAAGTGGGGATAGGGCTCACACATATAGGTGCTGAGATCACCCACACACAACCACTACTCACACTCCCAGAAATGTGCCTTCACCTATGATTCGAACTCTCACCACTTGTGAAACGTTTGAATAGGGACCCGACTATCATTAGACCACTTGATCGTTGGTAATATGAGATGAAATTTATTTCGAGTTTTTTTTCCGGGCTTTCAGCACTTTAAAATTTATATTAAATTATAGCCCATCGTACTCTTGACCATCTGAACAATAATTACTTACACTAATATACCTTGCCATCATGATAAGCTTAGAGAGATCTGAGAGTGGGAAAATAATTTTCCAACTATTTCTACAAAACTATTTGTATAGGAAGCATTAATCGGGATTATTTGAAATCTTTGCTTGACATGTATTGGAAATAAAGATGAATCAGACTCTGACAGTCACAACATGATAAGCTATAGAGAGATCTGAGAGTGGGAAAATAATTTTCCAACTATTTCTACAGAACTATTTGTATAGGAAGCATTAATCGGGATTATCTGAAATCTCTGCTGGACATATATTGGAAATAAAGATGAATCAGACTCTGACAGTCACAAATGAAGCATAGCAACGAAATTCTTTCAGATAGTAATCTCATCCACAAAAAACAAACAGGGGTAGCTGTCAAGAAAGTAGCATAATCTAGCATTTCTTCAGTCTGATGCTCCTCAATATTTTCATAGTCTATCTAATCCATTTCCAACCAGTACTAGGCAGGCTAGGCCTCATATCCTATACTTAAAAGAATTAGATTTTTAAAACAGAACACAGAATAACAAAAAGATTGTCTGCACGTATAATATAGCAGAATAAGGACACAGTATAGATCACCTAGGTTGGTCTGGTTGCAGACAGATAAAACAAATTAATAAATTGCCATTTTATCTTTATGAGTGCCATTTTTTTTTTCTTTTCTCCTCGTCTAGAACTGGACAATGGAGCGGCTGTATTTGTAAATGATAAAGAAGTCCTCATTCCACAGATGGGCATTCACTCCACAGCTCAAGAAACATTATCAAAATGGGTAACCTCCACATCCCAAAGCACTCCAGTTGTTGCAAGAAAAGGTGGTTGCTATTTATGAATAAGGAACAAATGCAACAACAATTACTAAAGCCTTGCCAATCCATGATAATTTATAACTCACAACTTACACATATAACAATAATCTACATCGATGAACTTGTGAATTCTTGGATTTTTGTCAACAACGAACAAAATTGCAAAACCAAAAAATTTCTATCTTTGTGCGGTCGCTTTACATTTTTATGTTTCATTATTGCGATTTGTAGATGTTGATCAACAATGTGAATATAGTATTTAACAACAGAATCAAAGTATTATATTTCAAGTAAATTGCATAAAAAAATTATGCATTATTGGCTGAAATTCAGTCAAAGTGAATTTGAGAAATAATGCAAGAGTAAATGGAGGATCATCTTGTTCCTCTTTGGTGAAACATGGCAACAACTTTTTGTCAGTCTTTCGTCAAAGATTAACCATGCAACGATCAAATCAAATAGTTTACACTAAAACAACAAATTTCTGAACGGTTCCTAGACCCAATATATGTTCTGCCATATAGAAAGCACTAAACAATCACAGAACAACCAAATCGCAAAAAGGATAGCTCAAACTATCCTGATTCAAAACCTAAGCATAACTATTAGTAATTTAATCATCCAATTTCGATATCAAAGAATAAAAAGAAAACTAATTCCTGGTTTCTGATACCTATTGAAAGGAGCTTCCGGAACTGCATGGTCGATTCGAGTTGCAACATGCTATCCTCGGACCAAATCCCCGTCAGCATCGACGGAAGGCTCTCCAACTAAAATCAAAGAACCGATCAAAACCCAGACACAAATCAAGATCCAAAATCCAATATCCAATAATCTCATTGCGAGTGGTGAACTACCTTCTTCTCAAAGGCTATGGCGTGGGCGGCGGCAGCCAGTGGCTGCATACCCTCTCGGCGCTTCTTCTGGAGGCTCTCCTCCCTCCGGCTCTTCCGAATCTCCACCATGTTCTCCTCCCTCCGTCTCCGCCCATCCTCCGCATCGACGGCAACCTTATACTTATTCCTACGTAGATCCGTCCTCTCGTTCGGCCTCAGAGACATCTTCTTCGCTTCACTGGAACCCTAGAAGGAGCTCGAGAGAAACCTTGAAAACCCTAACCCTGGTGAGGAACTGACGAGCAGAGGAAGAGGAAGCCCAAGAAAGAGGCAACAAAAGAGAGGGAAACGAAAAATTCGACAACGAACACGCCACGTGTCTTCACATCTTCACGTGTTACTCACGTGAGAACCACTTGCTTTAATATATCATTTACTCCCTCTTTTCCTAATTTTTTACTCGTCTTATTTTAAAAACTTTTTTTTTATTTTTTATATGTCCATTAAAAAATATTACAAAACATTAAATAGTTTTTTTTCTAACTTTACTTTTTATTTTTAATATACTACTACATTTTAATTTTGAATATTTAACTAAAAACACTATGTTAAAATAAAAATAAAATATATAATTAAATTATAAAGAGAAATTAATAAAAATCTTAATAGGTTTTAAATGGAGGTAATTTTAAAAAATTAATACAATTTTAAAGAACTAATTTTAACATATTTTTTAATCTTGGAAAAATAAAATAAATTATAAAGCATTAAATATTTTTTTAATTTACTTTTATATATAATTTACTTCTACAACTTCCAATAAATTATACTATTCAATTACACATTTATTTAAAACATGTTTTAAATAAAAAGTAATCTTAAAAAGTTAATATAATTTATATAAATGTTAGATTATCAATTTATTTTAACTAATTTTTTTAATCTATATGATTTAATTAAAATTGACAAATAAAAATACTACTATATATATATATTACAATACTAAGTTGCTTTCAATAAATCCATAAATGTTTATTTAATTACTTTTATGACCATAATTGTAGAACTTCAAAACTAACACTCGATCGTTTGATCAATGTTGTGTGCTTGAGCTGATGACTAGAGGGATTTAAGCCCATATATGAATCTTATGTTTACAAGAATCCAAGGTGAGAAAATTAAACCATCTCTGACAACATTTAAGTTAAGCATCTGCCTCTGTTTCATTGCCTTCAATGTCTTTTTTGAGTTTTTCTTTCCCAAGAACTGTATGTGATGCTACATTGATGATTAATTTCTGGAGTATTAACAGTTCTTTGACTTTCTTCAAGCCCTGCTAGTGAAAGATAAAATCAATAGGAAAGCTTGCAGTTTTAAGTAAATAAATAAATAGCAATATAGCAATGCACTAGTGCACATTCATCTTTTATGGTAAGTGATGGGAAAAAGGCATGCTAACACCCAACTCAATAAATGATAGTACATTCATTTCTAAGATATATAAATATCCCAGTTGTCTCTCACTAATCACATGAATTCATTAATTAAACTCCTCCTTTTAAATTCCCATCTCTTTCCCTTCTCTTCACTACTCAAACCATTTTTTTAGTTTCATCACTCAATGGAGTATCTCCTTCATCTAATTGCTTCTTATGAACCTGCACCACCTCTTACCATCATCCTCTTGGCCTCAATACTAATTCCTCCATTCATATATTTGTATGTAGTTCTTCATCATCATCATCATCATCCCCAGTTCTATTTGATCAACTTCTCATGTTACAGACCTGGTGAAGCTTACAAGTTTACTCGTGAGGCCACTGTGAAGGTGGCAATAGATGCAGGGACCTTCACTCCAGAGAATGTGAATTTTCAGAAGATGATACTTGAACGTTCAGGATTAGGCCAGTCAACCTACTTCCCAAAGGCACTCTCAAAACATCAGTCACCAGGCATGGTTGGAGTAAGGGAGGAATCAGAGATGGTTATCTTTGGTGCCATTGATGACCTTCTTGACAAAACTATGTTCAAGAATAATATTAAGAACATAAGGTTCCTAATTCTCAACAGTAGTTTGTTTTCTCCAACTCCATCACTTTCAGAGACTATCATTAATAGGTATCAAATGAGAGAGGATCTCAAGGTTTATAATCTCAGTGGCATGGGTTGCAGTGCTAGTCTTATCTCTGTAGATCTCGCCACCCAACTCCTCAAGGTACTATTATATATATATATACTTCTTAGTTCTTATTTTCATTAATTAAAGAGAGAGATTTTTTTTTTTAAATTATAATTTAATATATGTATGCATGCATGCATGCAGGTACACAGAAATTCATATGCGTTGGTGGTGAGTACGGAAAACATAACACAGAACGCATACTACGGAAACAAAAGATCTATGCTAGTAACTAACTGTCTCTTTCGCATGGGAGCCGCCGCCATCCTTCTCTCCAACCTCACCGCCGATCGCCGCCGCGCCAAGTACCGGCTCACCAACTTGATTCGTACGCATGCCGGCGCCGATGACAACTCCTATAAGTGTGTCTTCCAGGAAGAAGATAACGAAAACAAGGTCGGCGTGGTTCTCTCTAAACAAATCATGTTCGTCGCCGGTGAGGCTTTGAAGACTAACATGACTGTGTTAGGACCTCAAGTCCTTCCCATCTCCGAGCTACTCCATTTCCTCATGAACCTTATTGGAAGAAGAGTGCTAAGGATGAAGATGATCAATGATTACGTACCAGATTTCAAGCTGGCTTTTGAGCACTTTTGCATCCATGCAGGAGGGAGGGCAATACTGGATGAGGTGGCGAAGAGGTTGAAGCTCAGTGAATATGATATGGAGCCATCAAGGATGACACTTTATAGGTTTGGTAACACTTCAAGTAGTTCTGTGTGGTATGAACTTGGTTATGTTGAGGAGAAAGGGAGGGTCAAGAAAGGTGATAGAGTTTGGCAGATTGGGTTTGGTTCTGGGTTTAAGTGTAACAGTGCTGTTTGGAGAGCTCTTAAGAATGTTGAGCCTGAGAGAAGGTCCCCTTGGCTTGATGAAATTGATCAATTCCCTGTTCATGTCCCTGCAGTCAATCCAATTTCCATGCCTTGATCTGGAAAATTGTGTTCCTAATATAGCTCTTAATTAGGTGATCAATTAAAGCCAATTTATTTCTTATGTAATTAAATACCAGCAATAAAGGTTTTTTTATATATATATATATATATATAATGATTTAACGAGCTTCATGAGGATAACCCCATCATATCATTCTAGAGGAAAAAACGAGAATTAATCCTTACATATAACTCCCATAGAGATCCTGAACATGAATTGTAATATGAGATGTTCAAATTTAAGGCCTCTTAATCGGAATCACGGGTAGTTTCTATTGGCGTAGCACATGGTTCCTAACTTTTATGTTTATGGTTTTTAATTTTAAATACTTTGAATATTTATTCGGTAAAACAAATAAATACATAATAGAGGGTTATTTTAGTAAATTCGAAAAACCACGAGTCACGTTAGTGGGTCGGTTCGTCCGTTCTTGGTCCCCAAGAAGATATTGGATTCGGATCCTTTTTGGGTATCCGACCCGCAATCTCTTCTAACTCCCCGATCGGAGCTCGCCCTCTCTCCATCTCCGTCTTGCCTTCTCTCTCGCCATCGCTACAGCTCCTCCGCGGGACCTCACCGCGGGGAACATCCTGCGCTTCAATGTCCACTTCCTTCTCCTTGCGATCCCGCCAAGGTTCGTATATTTCGCGCTTCCATTTTATGACTTATGCTTCTTGAATCACCGGATTTGGAAACCCTTTCCGTTGTATTGCCTCAGATCCATGACTCTTTAGTTGTAAGCCATGAAAGAATATGAAGCCTTCTTGATCGTTAATCGTGTGACGATCAGATTCATTTAGACTTTATGAATCAAGAAGTTTCTTTTCTTAGCAAGTGATCCGATTGCTGAATTCTTGTAGATCTTGTGATAAGATGCAATTAACTGAATTGGCTATTGTTTTCTTATGGACCCGTTGATTGAATTAATGAAGAAATTTGAGATCTTTGGATCTGTTTGACTTGTTGCTGGTTCTTATTGAAGTGGTTTATCCACCTTTTGTTTTAAAAAAAAAAAAAACTTGTTGCTGGTTCTTTGGTGATTGTATATGATTACCAATTACTTGTTGATGATAATTGATTGGTGATATATGGAATATGAATTCTGTGACAAATCATAATCCTATACCTATGCTAGTTCATTACCAAGAACTAGTTGATTGTTATTGAGACCAGCAAAATTTGCTTTTGTTATCCATTAACTGATAGCTCGGACACGCTTTGACGTAATTGAGGATACTCCAAAGATCATTTGCATTTTTGTTCTGTACTTTGCCTATTATATTTTCTTTTTTCATGCAGGAGGACTATAGGAGTGCATATTTTACTCTTAATTTGAATGTGTACTCTTGAATAAGTTAGGGTTTTTTAATTATATGAATGTTTGTGTTCTGGATATTGTTTCAGGTGGAAGGGATACATCAGTCCTAGTCGTTGTGCTAGAATCTAGCGAAACATATATTGTTGTCAGTTTGTCAACTGGGAATGACACCCAAGTTATTTATATTGAACCAACCACTGGGCTGTTGTCATATAATGGGCATTGGGGACATGATATTTTTCGTTCTGAAGAGGAGGCTTTGGACTACATCACAGATGGATCTAGGTTGCTGTGTAAAGAGACCATCTATGCAAGAGCATTGCTTGGTTATTCAGCATTAGGAAGCCTTGGGCTGCTTCTAGTTGCAACTGAGCTGTCTGCTACAGTTCCTAGTCTGCCTGGTGGTGGGCGTGTATATACGGTGACAGAAAGTAAGTGGATTAAGATTCCCCTTCAAAATCCTCAAACTCAAGGGAAAGGTGAATTAAAGAATGTGATGGAATTAGCTGAGCTTGACATTGACGGAAAGCACTTCTTTTGTGAAACAAGGGACATTAGCAGGCCATTTCCAAGCCGTATGTCTCACCAGAATCCTGATGATGAATTTGTTTGGAACGGTTGGTTTTCAAAGCCTTTTAAGGACATTGGTTTGCCAAACCACTGTGTCATTCTTCTACAGGTATGTGCATCCATAGATTGTGAGGTCCTTAAACCTCATCTTGACTGCATAAACTTTTTTTTTTTTTTAAATAAAAAGTAATTCCTTTGGAATGGAAAAGCAGCATTTGGGCATCCACGAGAATACAATCATCAACTCATGTCTTTGTGTACGGCATTATTTTATATTTAACTCATTGAAGAACAATAATTTCAGTGAACCACATACTGGTGGTTACCACAGTCACCCTTGTGAGCCCTTCAGTGAAGCTACTGATCTGTACATTCATCTTTGGTGCATTCAGTTTCACTGGTGGGCTTTTATCCGATTTGAAATCTGATGCAGATCCACTCATTTATATGCAAATTTGTTGCATTGACTTGAATGATGTCTCAACATAATCTTGATGATTAATTGTTGAAACATACCTATGTATGTGGTCAACATCGGTCTATGCTGGAATTAATCTCTTTTTGTAAGTAGAAAATATAAGAATTTTCAATTTTTGTGAGATATATAACCTTTTTAGGAACTTTGTAGGATTTCATGTTTTACATGAATGCTTCACATCTAAGGCAGAAGGTACTGTTTTGGGCTTCAAAATTTTTTTTTTTTTTTGGAAAAAAATATTTATATTTATTGTAGATGTAATGGTGAAATATCTCATTTATTTACTTTATTTTGTTCAAAGATAATTTATTAGTTCATTGTTGATTAGTTTCTAGTGAAAAGTTAATTTTGCTTTATTTTAGGCACTGGAGGATTTCAATCAATCTTTTTTTTTTTTTGTTCCTCGATAAGGATCTTACCTCACCTTATAGTTATTTCTGTGCTTTGAAGATATCCTTATTTTGGCCTTGTGTTCACCTTTATTTGTCTATTTTCTGGTGCGGACATTTATTCCAGCTAACCATATTTATGATATATTAGTTATAAGCTGGTGGTGTACCAACACTTGGGAATGATATTCTGTCTTTGTTCATCCTGTTTATTCTGTATGATATGCTGTTTTTAGGGGTTCGCGGAGTGTAGAAGTCTTAGCGGCTCTGGTCAACCAGTTGGATTTGTTGCTCTATTGGCTCGTCGTAGTAGGTTACATCCCGGCACTCGATATTTGGCTAGAGGGCTGAATGCTTGTTCTGGCACAGGTAATCTTTTGCTGCTACTAAATGGATTTGGTATTGGATAATATCTTTTTTGCCATGTAGGGTAATGGTATTTATACTATGCAAACTATAGGCGTTAATTTTGAGGTTGAGTTGCAGTACTTGAAAAATACAGAACTTTTTTAATGCTAATAAATGACAACGATAAGAATGAAAAATAATTAGCTTAATTAGTGTTTCATGCCTTTGGTCATTTCAGAAATATTTCTCGTCTAAATTTGGAAGGTAGCCAATAATATGTTAAGTTCATGATTGATTCATAATGGCTGAATTATTTGTTATTTAATTTCTTTATAGTTTTTCACAGTATTTTATATCTTTCTTGAATAATTTATGTGTATTGTTCACTCTTTCTCCTGTTCACTGCTGGTTTAGTGGATCCATTTTTGCTTATTGTGTTATCCGGCGCATCTAAATTTTATTGCATTGCTTTGATGTTGATCTGTGTTGATTGTCATTAAATTTTGAATCTCTGGTATTTCAAATTTCCTCAGGTATGGTCATATGTTTTTTCCCTTGTAACTCTGTGCATATCTCATGATGATTTTTATTTTGATTTAGTTACTTTTCCATCTTGCTGTTTACTCTATAGTCTCATGCGTTTTTGTTACGATCATTTTCATTATAAAATGAACTACAGTTTGGTGAGTTGATATCATCCTGTCTTCTTCTAGCCTTTGTTTTACCTGCCATGTGTCACTTGACTGTGGTTGATTTTGTACATGCTTTGGCCATGAAGGAATGTTTTGACCATCATTTTCAAATGTTTTTGCTGTCACAGAATTCTATCATGATATTGCTTTATGCATATTGACAGTGTAATTCATGGATTCTCATTGGCATCATCTACTCTAATAGGAAATGAAGTGGAATGTGAGCAAATTGTATGGGTTGCCAAGAGAGCTGAAGAAAATGTTCTTTTCAGCACGTATGTCTGGCGACGGGGCACCATCCCAATTTGGTGGGGTGCAGAGCTAAGGTTGACAGCTGCAGAAGCTGAGATTTATGTTTCAGCTCATGATCCTTTCAAAGGTAGTCTACAGTATTTCCAGAGACTAAGTAACAGATATGGTGCTAGAAACTCTGACCTTGCACTGGTCAATCAAAAAAAGACTCCTTCGGTTCCTATTGTCTGTGTTAACTTACTCAGAAATGAGCCTAAAAGATCAGAAGTTATACTAGTAAATTACTTTAAGAAATGTGTAGAATTTGTTAATTCAACTGGAAAACTACGCGGCACACATATCAAATTGATAAATTATGACTGGCATGCCACTGTCAAGACCAGAGGTGAGCAACAGACAATTGAGGGGCTTTGGAAACTTCTCAAGGAACGTACCATTGCCATTGGTTTTCTCGAGGGAATGTACTCTCCTTCATCTGTGCATTTAAAGGAATTTAAAGGTGCAGTTGTCAGTAATGATGATTTTGAAGGTGTGTTCTGTTTAAGGTCATTTCAGAATGGGGTGATCCGGTTCAATTGTGCAGATTCTTTGGACAGAACAAATGCTGCTAGTTTTTTTGGTTCTCTTCAGGTTTTTGTTGAACAGTGTCATCGTTTGGGTATCCCACTTGACAGGGATGCAGCTTTTGGGTTTCCATCAACAAATAGATACACAGATTTTGGTAATTATCGTGGATATACTTCACCATTACCATCTGGATGGGAGGAACGTTCTGATGCTGTGACAGGGAAAACTTTTTACATTGATCATAATACAAGAACCACCACATGGGAGCGTCCTTGCCAGGATAATACTTGGAAGAGATTTGATATGACCTTTGATCACTTTAAAAGCACAACACTATCAGCTCCAATAAATCTGCTGGCTGATCTTTTCCTTTTAGCAGGTGATATCCATGCTACGCTGTATACTGGTTCTAAAGCCATGCACAGTCAGATCCTAAATATTTTTGGTGAAGATGGTGGGAAGTTCAAACAGTTTTCTGTTGCTCAAAATGTCAAGATAACCATACAGCGTAGGTACAAAAACGTCATTGTTGATAGTTCTCGCCAGAAGCAGCTTGAAATGTTTCTTGGAATAAGGCTTTTCAAGCATCTCCCCTCTGTTGCAGTTGATCCTTTAAAAGTAGGTGCAAATAGTATTTGCTTCTCATGTTCATTGATAAAATATTCTCAATTACTCTTTTGTTGTTATAAATTATAGGTTTTTATTTATTGCATCTATCTATATTCAGGTTTTATCACGACCATCTGGATGCATGCTGAAACCAGTCCCAAGTATTGCTCCAACCGCTAATGGTGGTTCTGGCCTTCTAAGTTTTAAAAATAAAGACTTGATATGGGTATTACTCTTTGCCATGCTACATAAACTAATAATTTTGTTATAAATAGGTGTTTGCATACATGATATCTCCCTATTAACCAATAATGTCCCCAGCGGAGTTGGTCTTTTTTTTAACAAAAATATATTTGCACAGGTATGCCCACCAGCTGCAGATGTAGTTGAAGTTTTTATATATCTTAGAGAGCCTTGCCATGTTTGCCAGCTTCTTCTTACAGTTTCACATGGTGCTGAAGATGCATCATATCCTGCCACCGTTGATGTTAGGACTGGAAGCAACTTAGAAGGGCTTAAGCTTGTCCTTGAGGTCCTTACTTCCTTACATTGCTTTTTTCCTTTTTGTATGTTTGCTTTTCTTCACTAGCTCATGGAAAGGTCAAGTACTTTCCCTTGTATAATCTGTTGGGCTAAAGTGTTTCATTAGTTTGTCTTGCCATTGGTTGTGGTTGGTTTCTTCTAAAATCTCAATCAGTAGCATCATTTTATCATTTGTAACACAAAGTATAGTTAACAGAACCATCTGTGTCTTTTGATAATTTTGAATTTTAAAGTTTCAACTTATTTCACCTTGTTTCTATTTTATTTACTTGGTCGGTTGACTATCTTTTGTTTACCTGCAAACAAATCTTTAAAATTATGTGGCGAGAAAGACTAAGGGTGATCATGGACATTGTTCTACACAATTGAAATAAAAAAATCTTCTCCAACTTCTCATCAAGGAATTCTGGTTTTATGAGGCTCCAAACTGAGCTAGTTGAGATTTTCAAATTCATATTTTTTTTATATAGGAAACAAAGGTTGAGAGTGATCTGCTTATGATGTTTCAGTTCTTTTTCTGGTTACTATCTGGAGTCTTCATGTACTAGTTAGTTAATATTTATACCATGTCTAAAGAAGCTTCGAGTACAATTCTTCTGCTTGATGTCTTTGTTCATATCTCTGAATATGATCTGTTCTCTTGCTAGTATTTGCGTGAGATCTTTTAGCTTTTACCTTGATTACATTAGAAATAATGCTAATTTTATCTACTCTTTCCTGTTCCAGGGTGCTTGTATTCCTCAGTGTTCCAATGGCACAAACCTCTTGATACCCTTGTCAGGAAAAATAGATCCAGAAGATTTTGCTATTACTGGTACTAGTACACGCTTTCTTGTTGAAGAAAATCCCTACCTCCCTTTGTTGTATGACTTTGAAGAACTTGAAGGAGAATTAAATTTTCTTACACGTGTTGTTGCACTTACATTTTATCCTGCTGTTCCTGGAAGAATCCCCATCACTCTTGGTGAGGTACTGCATTGATTTTATTTTTCTTATCTTGCATTTAATATCTGATGATTATTTTGCTGCTGGCTTAGTCAAGCTGATACAAATGAATGGGTCTATATTTTTCATTTATCTTCATCACAGATAGTTTAATTAGCAGAAGTAACTTAATCCTCTACATTTTAGCACTTTTCTAGTATTTTTCATCTTATGATTAACAATTTTGCTGGCCTTATTTATTGTAGCATTACTGTAGCTGTTTTGAAAATGTGAGGCATATGTGGTCTGATTGCATTATCTTCTTGAATTATTTCCAAATTCCTCATTAGTGTGTCTTCTGTTTCAATGAAATTATGATGCAACTCAAGTATGTATATATATTATTATTGTAAACTTTTCTTGGTAAGTCTAGGTTATTGTGATTGTGTGCCATCATACAACTTAGCATTACTTGTTTTGTGATATCAGAAATTAGTTACCTTCTATTTTTCCATTAATACTGCAACTTATATATATATATATATATATGATAGAATGTGTCTTAGACTTACATGGAAGATAAAACTCATCTTTTGTACATATGCTGTTGGATTCAACTTAGATGGCATTTCAAATTAATATTAGAGGTTGAGGATGATGATTTTAAATAGTTTGTTACATTTGCATCGAGGAGTTATATTTATATGTCCATCAATTTATAGTAGAATGCAGCAATCTGTTTAGTTTCTTCTGTTTGTTTGAAGTTATGAATTATATGCCAATAAGAGATTGTTGTTTGTTTCTTGTGTCTCACCATGACTTAACCTTGATAATTTTTTTCCCTTATGGGTTGTACAGATTGAAATCCTTGGAGCTTCTCTTCCTTGGTCAAACATATTTAATAATAAAGACGCCGGTGCAAAATTTATCAAGCATGTTTCTGAGAAAACTCAGTGGCCTGATACTTCTGTAGCTGATTCAGACATGAATGGCACCAGCAACCCTTTTCTTTCTGATTCATATGATGATGGTGTCTCTGCTGCATCTTCATTGAATAATAATGTTCCACAATTATCTCAGCCAAGTGTAGTCACTAATTGGTTTGACCTTCTTACTGGAGATGTTGAATCTTCACAATATTTGTCTCAAACAGAGATGCCAAACGCAGGAGAAAAAATTCATTCCACTAGTGGTGATGCTCTAGATTTTTTGGACAACTTTGAAACTGCTTCTAAAGTATATGCACAATCACAAGATGAAAACCATGAAGGACCTGACAGATCTGGCAGTACTCAGAAATACATTAATTTAGTCAAGTCCCTTCTTGGCTCGCAAAAGGTAATGTAGCATTCTCTTAGCCTTTGTATTTGATAGTCCTATTTAAATGTCAATTTTCTTTCCTTTTCCCCAAACACACCAGGAGATTGCTGTAATTTACTTGATCTCTATTTTTTTTTTTTAATCTCCAAAAATTCCATCTTGCAACTCAATCATATTAGATCTTAAGTTTTCTTTTTGTCATAACATTCTATACAATCACATACTTATTTTATTTTATCGAGTATTGTTCCTGATTCAATATTGTGCTTTTATCTCTCTTTTTCATTATCTGCTGCATCATGCAGCACAAACCAATTGCTGAAATGTCTTGGCAAGATTTACATACAATTGCAGTAGATCCAGTTTTTATATTTTCAGTGTAACCTGAAAGTTCTACATAATTTTTTGATTTTTAATTACAATGTTGTTTAGCTCTCAGTTGTAGTTCAATTAGAGTTTTGATTGCCACTGTAATTTTTATTTTGTAATTATTTTCCGGCAAATTGGGTTCTGTTGAATATTGCAATTTATTAGAATTTTTGTGAATGGAAACCATTTTCAGGATAAAAAATTGAGCTTTTTGGAAGCCATGAAGTTAGAAATTGAGCGTCTGCGACTCAATCTTTCTGCTGCTGAAAGAGATAGAGCTCTTGTGTCAATCAGTACTGTTCCTGCAACGCTAGATCCGAATCGTTTAATTCAGGATTCCTACATGGTGAAGGTTTGCTATTTTGCAAAGAGCCTCTCTTTGCTGGGTCAGGTAGCATATGAAGACGAGATTAACGCTTCCATTGGCCTAGAATGTGTAGATGACAATGTTATAGATTTCTGGAACAGCTCTGAGCTTGGAAGAACCTGCTATGGAGCAATGTGTGAAGTTCGTGCTGAAATCCAACCACCACCTACAAAAGCCTCTTCCCATGATTCTTCATTGCTTCTGGTTTGTTTCCAATGTGGAAGAAAGGCTTGTAAAGCTTGTTGTGCTGGGAAAGGGGCCACTTTGATCATGAGCAGTAGTTATAAAGATGCGAAAATCTATGGCGGTTTGGCAAGCCAGAGTGGTTCTGATTTTGGTGCGCAGAGTGAATTAGATTTCTATAAGAGTTCAACTTCTTCAGATGAAGTTGTGTGTAAGATATGTTGTGGGGAAGTTGTTCTTCATGCATTATTTGTGGATTATATCAGGGTTTTGAGCAGTTTGCGAAGAAGAAATCGTGAATATGATTCAGCATTTAAAGCTCTTAATCAAGTCATTCCTGATTTGAAAGGGTTTCATGGCTTTTCACAAGGTATAGACACTGGAAAGAAGGTGCTGGAAAAGTTACTAAACGGAGATGAATCCCTTGCTGAATTTCCAAATGCAGGAATATTGCATCCGGTATATTCTAAATGTGATACCTATGTTGACATGTGCATGTGAATTTTCTTCTTTTTTCACAAATCAGCAAATTTACTGCCATCCACTTGAAAGGATGGCATTGTGCTCTTGCCTTTAGGTAAACTAGTTAATTAAGCATTAACTTTAAGAAAATGGAATACAAAACTAGGAGAAATGCTCTTCAGAATGAGGAATGTTCACCAGTGGAATACTACCCATAGTTCCCTTTTTTTTCATTTCAGTAACAAGACATTTATAAATTGGTTGCAAATGATCAACTTTCAGGTGTGCTTTTTTCAAGGAAAGCTAATGGCCACTTCATGATCCAAATTATTTTTTTTAGAGTACATGCCAAATAATGTCACTGTGATGAAATAGCTTTTTTTTCAGGATCACTGTATTGAAGTGTTGCGTAAGTTTCAGAGTCTTATCATGGATGTGTTAGTAGTCTAAACAGGCTTCAAAATGAAAGTGTTGCATATCTCATGGCATATTGTTAACATGGTTGTTTCTTGAAGTGAGACTTGGAAGTATTTTAGTGTAACTGAAAGGGAACTTGACCATTTATGAAGTATAAACTGCGTGGTTTTTGTTAAAAGGGGGCTTATAGTGAAACCAACCAGTGTGTATAACTACTTCATCCTTAAAAAATCTCTGCTATTTGCCATTTTCAGTTCAGCATCGTAATATTTGCAAAATTAAAAAATCAATATGACATCCTAATTTGCATATGGACTCTTCAGTTCGACCACAGTTGAACTTAATGATGAGCTTGGGTCTTTCACGTCTGTCCATGTTCAATAATCATATTTTATGTTTCAGGTTGAAACAGCAGTAGGCTCAGAACCCATATTGTCTTTGATTGCACCACTTGGAATTGGGGCTCATCATTCCTTTTGGAGAGCTCCAACAGGAGTATCCACTGTAGAATTTTCAGTTATCCTTGGAAATCTTGCTGATGTCTCTGGGGTTGCATTACTTGTCAGTTCATGTGGCTATTCATCTTTTGATTGCCCTACTGTAAGCATCTACAACTTTGCCGTTTTCTTGTCCTTTTTATGACTTAATCTATGTATTTACTTGTATCTATTTGAAAAATAGATATCTTGTGTTCTTGTGCATTTGTGTGTGTGCGCGTTTGCACGCATGTGTGTGTATAAAGTTTTCAAAAATATTCTTATTCTCCTGAATTTACTATGTTATAAAAGATAAATCCAAACAATGTCTTGCATTTCTTACCGAACCATTGACATATGGGATACTTGAAAGCATTACCTGCTTTTGCTTATGTTTAATGATCATTTCTGCTGTCTTGTTCTTGCTAGTTTTCTTGTGTTTCTTTTCACATAACCTCCCCATTTGATATAATGTTTTATCATCTTTGATTTTAATTTTCTTTTTCAGTTACCTTTTGTGTTCGTCTTAGTATTATCTTTTCTTAATTTGTCAAATCTTTTCAAGTCATTATTCAAGCGGTTATGAAACATAGAAGTTAGTGCAATTTTCATTATTTAATAGGAATTTCTAAAAAAAAGGTCATGTAACTGACAGAGGAGTGCTTAGAAATTATTCACTTTGATGCTCTTACTTCTCATAGTGTTGAAACCATCACTTATTTTGCTACTCCGTAAACAAAATGTGTTTGATATGTGTGTACGTGCGTGTGTTGGCACCCAGAAATACTGATCCGCATAAGTATCATGCCTAATAACTATCATACATTACACCAGCATCATTGTCCTGATGCTTTGTATCACCATTCAGTGTAAATACCTTAGCTCTTGTTTTAGCATTTCAATGTCATTTGATGTTTTGTTTCAATAAATACATATATCTCTTAGTTTATAATTTTCCTGCTTCCCTGTCAATGGAAATTTACATCTATCTGAACCCAAAAATGCATTTTATTTTTCTTGCCGGTGTTTCCAATTTTGGTATTTAATGACAAATGTAATTTTTTGTTTACCCAGGTACAAATTTGGGCAAGCAATAAAATAAATAGGGAGGAGCGTTCATGCATGGGAAAATGGGATCTCCAATCTTTAGCATCATCATCACCGCAGTTATATGGTCCAGAAAAAGTTGGCAGTGAAAAAAACGTGCCTAGGCACATAAAGTTTCTGTTCCGTAATTCTGTGAGGTGCCGGATTATCTGGATAATGTTAACCCTTCCGCAATTTGGTTCAAGATCATTGAACTTGGAGGAGGATTATAATCTTTTATCATTGGATGATAGTTCCTTTCCAGACACTAAAAGGCGTGCTTCTTTCAGTGGAAGTATTGGGAGCCAGCCATTTATCCATGCAAAACGGCTTATCGTATTTGGAAAACCTTTGCGAAAAGAAATAGGCTCTGACACATCAATGCAAACCCCTGAAAATTTAAAATTCAGAAATTTGTCAGACAGACCTCCACAAACAAACCGCTTCAGAGTAAACTTCAGTCCTGATAATTTAGTTGACTTCTACTGTCATAACTGCCTTTACTGACTATATTGTTTCTTGCTTAGGTTCCTGTTGAAGCTGAAAGGTTAATGGATATGGACCTTGTGCTTGAACAGTATCTATCATTGAATGTACCTTTGATAGCAGGATTTCGTTTAGATGCATTCAATGTAATAAAACCACGTATTACGCATTCTCCTCCATCTTCAGATTCCAGTATTTGGGGTTCTTCATTGACTTGCTTGGAAGACAGGCATATTACTCCTGCTGTCTTGCATATCCAAGTTTCTGCTTATCAGGTAACTACTTAATTTGTTTGCAGTGTCATTTTTCTTTACTTTCATTTTTATGTTGCTTTAAATATTGGGTACAAGGAATTCTTGCAAACCATAGAAATGGTAGTGACAGGTATTAGCTAGCACCATTGGAATGAAGTTTCCTTTTTGACAAAAGAACTAAAAAGCTACAGATCTAACAAAACAAACAAAAATTAGAAAGATAGACCAGCTTCAAGGGCCTCATCCAGAAGCCATTGAGGTAATTCTAATCCCCGGTGATACAGGGATAAGCTTGTATTTCTCCAAGCTTGTATTCCTTTCATGTTGAAAAATAAAACACTGCCCAAAACTAGAACTTATGCATCATGCCATCATGTTTCGGGTGCCAAGTCTGAGTTTGGTCTGCTATAAACCTCCGCAACTCATTTAATGCTACAATAGGGTCATAAAGATATTACTATGATTAGCATATTCTTGACACACAGATTTAAGTTGTGTCTTGATAAAACACATCTCCTTGATCAGATGTAGTGGCATGTTGTACTTTAATTTGCCAACTATAAGTTTTATATTGTGGCTTACATCATGAAAATTTCCAAATGCAGTTCTGTTTTTAAATCAGAACTGGAATTCTATTTATAGAAATATTCAAGTTTGACCATTTTAGTTTTCTGATAGGCCCCTTACAACATCCGTTCGGATTCAGGGTTTATTCTGATGATTGATTAGCATTTGCTTTTCTTCACACATGACAGGAGCCCCGGAATTTATATATTGTTGGCGAATATCGATTACCTGAGGTGAAAGCAGGGACTGCTCTTTACTTTGATTTCCCCAGGCCGCTACAGACACAACGGCTTATTTTCAGATTATTAGGAGATGTGACGGCCTTCGCAGATGACATAGCTGAGCAAGATGACTCTGAAATCCGGTTTCCGTTGGCTTCGGGTCTATCCCTGTCGAACAGAATCAAGTTATACTACCATGCAGATCCTTCTGAGCTTGGCAAATTAGCCAGTCTCTCTGCAGTATAATCGAAATACACCATAACATGCAAGTGCCTTGTAATATCAATCAATCATTGCTTCAGAAAAACAAAAGATGCACAACCTCTTCTTTGAATGATAAATAGCTTCAGATGAAATTTTGCAATTCATTTAAAAGTGATTCTTGTGTGCCAAATAACTCATTTGTATTTGTGACTCTTATTTATTTATCTTGCACTTTCAATTTCTTTATGTTTACTTGTAACATTCTCTTGCTACTTCCAAAACTTCACAGCCTTTATGATAATACTTAAATTTAGAATATATATATATATATATATATATATACAGATACTACCATTGATCTTTTAGCCAAAAGGCCAAGAAAATTATACTCTAATCTTTAGCCTTGACTCTCCTCTTGGTAACCCTGTCACTCCCTTTCCATCTTCCGCTATGGAACTAAATTTGATTTATATTATGTATTTATTTATTTATTCTCCTGCTCCATAGAGCATTAATAATAATAATAACATTTCTATTTTAAATTGGATTGAATGATTTAATTAACAAAGTTGACTAAGGATTAAGGTGAATAATTGTATGTATAGTATAATTGCAAGCCTCTTAAGTCCACCAACCCCATTAGAAAAATGTCGTGCATGCCATTTAACAACACATCAGAGACCCAAACAATCATATAAATTTCAATGAGCCAAGTGGTCCAGTGCAAGCCATGCATTGTGCAGTGCTAAGACCCTGACAATAATTAGCAAGAAACCCAGAGAGGAGACAACACACACACACACACACCCACCAACTGTTCGAATACCCACTTATTCAATTTCCTCAGCTACCCACCAAACCAACCAACCAACAAACCCACCCACCCTTTAATTTCTCATTTCCCACCACATGAACCCATGTGCCCATTTGATCAACAGCTTCCCTTCTCATTCCCTTTTATATAAAAATAATATAAGAACACCACCATTTCTGATTCAAATCACCATCATATAGAATATACAAACACAACACTTATATGTCATAATCTAACAAGAGTAACAACCAATGCAACAGAAGTATCAATCATATTCTCAACACCACTATCAAAAATTCCTTTTTTTTTTCTTTTCTTTTCTTACAGATTGAATGAAGAAATTGAGCTGTACAAGAGTGCACATTTGTAGTCTTTGAGGGTGCGGTGCGAATCTTCGATGTCCTGGTGAAGGCAAGACAACTCATCGCTTCGTCTTGGAGGCGATAGGCATAAAAATATTATTGGAGTACACTCCTACTACTAGGAACAAGAGATGGTTTTCTTGGTTTTATTGGAAAAAGAATTTGGCCAGACCCGAAATGTAGGATGAAACAATCGGTGAAGACGATGAACATGAAGAAAAAATGATTTTATTCGGCTAAAGCATACCCATTTTGGTCTAAAAGGGAGAAACACTGGAAAGAAGAGTTTGGGTATGTGAGTTGACTGAGGTCTGAGCAAGGTTGTGGAACCACTGATTGCGAAAAACCCGATACGTCGGAACAATCCCATGAGCTTTTTGGATCTGAAGTAACAGAAAGAGAGATGTTCGAAAAGCATAGAGCAGTAAAAGGGTCACCTTTTATTCCAGTAAGGATTCCGGCGGTGGAAATATTTTTGCCGACGATGTTCCTGATTGTGATTGCGTTGATCAGTGGGAGTGCATTCGGATCATAATCTTCGTCAGGATGGTTGTCAGAATGACCTGTGAAATGTATGGCTGTCTCCACATTTTCCATCTCAACATCCGAAATTAGTATGTGTTCCATGAAGCCTCCACGGCCCGCTGCCGTCTTGAATTGTATGGCAGTGGCAGAATCATGGATATGGAGATGATCGACATGAATTTCAGAGATGCCACCCGACATCTCGCTGCCAAATGCTATAGCTGAACCATGGGCGGTTTGGAGAGTGACCTCATGGATGTGAATATCTGAAGCCGGTTTTCCATAAGAAATACCGAATTCATCCCAACCACTCTTGAGAGAAATAGCATCATGTCCAACGCTGATACTGCAGTATACTATGCATGTGTTCGAGCATGAATCTGAATTTACAACAGAGATGCAGGTCAGAAACTTATGCTCGTATAATGGACTCTTATGTGTGATCCAATTAGAGAGATGAGACAAACCAAGCAAGATGGCATTGCCATGATCGACCTTTTGTTTCGGTAAATTAAGATGTTATTAGATTAACTTTAATCTAAAAAATCATATTATATTAAATGAAGTAGCCAGAGATGAGTTCATTGTATAATTCTGATTGATAGGATAGAAACGTACAAGAAGTGGTCCACCTTTTGACACCATTCACCATAGATAACCAACAATTCAATCAATTTAAATAAAAACATGAACCTTAAAGTGGGGATTGGTGAACATTACTTTCAAGCACAGATGCTGTTTTCACAGCTCACATTAAAAGCTTATCTTTTAACATGCAAAAGAAATGCAGATTATAAGACACGTCAATCTGGTACATTATGTCACATCGATGAAAAACGCTATAAAATACTCAGTTCAAGATCTTAAGCATAGTGTTTATAACTTTATACCAATATATGGCAATTATCAAGCTAAAAAAAAAAACAAAACAGAACACAAGACATAAGAAAAAAGTCTACAACGTGGATGGGATTCAGGTACTAACCTGGAACAATACCATTTGTAAACGGGGAATCTGGTGATGAGTAGATTGTTACATTCTGAATCTGTACATTCCTGCAATAAATAAAATTAGCAAAGTTTAGCATTTCCACATCGTCTCATACAAATAGCTGTAAAAATTAAAAAATATATATATATATATATATATATATATATATATATATATATATTTCATGTTTGTTAAATGATTACACCGAACATACCTACAATAGACTGGATAAATGCTCCAGGCCGGGGAATTCAAGAATGTCAAATTTGAAATGATAATATCAGTGGAACTCACAAATTCGACAAGATTAGGACGACTGTAATTCAAGAAATGGGAGTGAAACCAGTCCCACCAAACAGAACCTTGACCGTCTATAGTTCCATAATCACCTGTTAAATTGAGCAAATTATATAAAATCACGTGAATTAGAATATCTATAATATGAATGAAAGCTTTTTATTCTGATTATAGTAATTAAATCGTGCTTTACGTGCCTGTGATTACTACATCAGTTAAGTTGTTGCCATTTATCAAGCTGCGATGCCTACCACCAGGAAGTTCTATACCTCTACCATAAGATGGCAGAGGATCAACTATAGGCCATTGAGATGAATCCTGCACCAAAAATTTCAGAAAAATCTTCAATCTACTTGTTCATGAAGATTATTCCAATCAATCAAATATATATGACTGGCATTAACCTCACAAACTCTAACAACATTGAACTGTAAGAAAGACGGTGCATGGATGCCTCAATTTAGCTTTTGCTAGACAATCATGCTATAAAGTATCAAATCGGTGATACAAGAACCAAACTGAATTCATTAGTAGGAAAGGTAGAGAAATTTATAAACCTGGCTTCCAATAATGACAGCATCCTTGTCCAGAAATAGAGTGAGGTGGCTGGTGAGGCTAAAACTTCCGGTCAGCCACCGTCCTTTGGGAACATACAATTGAGCGCCACCTTTGTCTGCAAATGATCTTGCATAGAAAACGGCATTCTGAAATGCAATAGTGTTCAACGTCACTCCATCGCCAACAGCCCCGAATTCTAAGATGGAAACACTATGCGGTCTCGGGCTTAAGCTGGTCGTGGATGTGCAATGTTCATAATCCCCTCCACTGCCTCTGGCAGCATTGGTAACTAGTAGAACTAACAACACTGCTATGCTACCTGAAAGACAAGCGAAAAAATAAAACTATCACCACCTCAAGAAAATATATATGAAACAAAGACATGATGATGCAATATTGATACAAAAGGGTTACAAAAATGAAGCTTGGATTGATCATGAGAAATTTTCGAGAGGACATTATAAGTCAATGGAATTTAATCTTTAAACCAAAACCCATGAGAAAACAGGACCATGTCTGAGAGAGTCCAGAAAAACAATGTCTGAATTCATTGACCATGAGAGTGCTAAATTTCATCAGTATGGATCAATTAAATGAGCATTGAATTATACAAAAGGCCATTAACCTGAAGCTACTTTAGATACATTAGAATGACAGAAGAAGAAGCCAAACCAGCAACCAGAAAACAAAGAAATCAATTTCAGACAAAAACCAAAAAAGAAGAACAAAGATTTGTTCAGCAAATTACTTCCTTTTTGACACAAAGTGACTGAACAAACTCATCACTGTCCATTAATCCAACAAAAGAAACAAGTAGAATTATGCAAGACAAAAACCAAATAAAACTTAAACCACAAAAAAAGATTGAAACACAAGAGTAAAACAAGAACACAACAGTAACTAAAATAATAGCAAACTTATCTCTGAGAAGATCTCAAGCAATCAAGAAAAGAGCATTCCTTTTCAAGACCAAACCAAAAAGCAAAGGAGAAAACGTACTTACTAGCCTCTTCATGAGCCCCCTTGCAAACAAGGGGCAAGCACTGAGACAAAGACCAACCCAACTACAACCACCAGAAGAAGAAGAAGAAGAAGAAGAAGAAGAAGAACAACGAAGCAGAGAGGTCTCAAAGAGAGAAGAGAATGAGCACAAAAACTGAGGTGCTGGTCAGTATAGATTATATACCTGGAGAAACATCAATATTGGTAAAATAATAATAATAATAAATAAATAAATTAAAATAAATAAACAAATATAAAAATGTAATAAAATTCATTTAAAAAAAAAAGAAAAGAAAAAAACTCTCAAGTTTTCAAATTAAGATTAAGTGAAGGGGTTGTTTACAAATATGCAAAAGAAAAATAAGCAAAAAACACCCTCCCCATGCACAAAAACTACAAAAAGCACCCAAGGAAAAAATAAAAAAATTAAAGCATTAAACAATGATTAAGAAGGCAATAATCAAAACCCCAAATCAAGGCCTCAGCTCCTTCAGCCGACAGCACACAACCCCAGCTATGCAAACTCCATTAAAACTCCATCTCTCTCTCTTTCTCTCTCTCTCTCTATATATATATATATATGTATCCAAAAACAAAAATATATATACATGATTATAAACTAGAAAAAATCATATCAAATTATAGTAACAGTCAGATATACATGGTGGCTGTTTTTTCTTTTTTATTTTTTTGGTTTTATATATATATATATATTTAGAGAGAGAGAGAGAGAGAAGGCATGGAGGGAGGGGCCAATGGGCCATGTCCCATGTGGGTTGCCAGAGGGGTAATGGGACCCACAAGCAATCATGCTCGCCGGAGCCACCCTGGCAACACTCACTAGATTGAATTCCCCACGGGTACAGTGATCACCTGCACTCAGTGGTCCAGCCGAGGACCGTGAAAACCTAGTCCTGATTGGACGCGTGTACTTTGAGGTTTGGTTTTTGTTGGGAGTTTGGTTGAGTTGCACGACTGCTTGTGTAGCGGATGGAGTGATTGAGCCGGCGACCACGCCCACGTTCAGGCACAGCTGCGGGCCGGGTTGTATGAAAAGACGAATATGCCCCTTGGTAACGACCTGCTGGTTGATTGACGCCGATAGACGCGGGGGTGTGTTGGCATGAGTTTACACGAAGTTACCGTAATGCCCCTTATTTCAGATAGGTCCGAATATATCATTTATTATTATTATTATTATTTAAAAAAATTAATAAAATGCAAGCTATATATATATATATATAAAGGTTTATAATTATGTGGCTAATTATTAAATTAATATATGTTGATAACGCATCTACCTTGTGACATGTGCCTTGGCCCTTGGCTAACTAATTCATTATAGGTTTTTTTTTTCCTTTAAATTGTTTTGTTTATTACGCATAAGTTTGTCCCCACATGACCCAGCTACCATTAATGCCATTTTAAAAAAAAATAAAATAAAATAAAGGGACCAAGCTCCAAGTTTTCTCATTATTTGTTCCAATCCCTTTCTTCTTAAACTGCTTACAGTTTTGGACGCATATCACCTGCTTACGTCATGTCATTCAGTAGAGTAGAGGAAATTATTATTATTATATATATAAGCAGCGATCTAATCAAATGCAAGGCTTTTTTGGTAGCCGTTCCTGAGTCATTGATAAAAATTTATGAATCTTGTGATCTTAAGGAAAAATTAGCGGTTACAAATGACTGAGATGTGAATAGTTAGTTAAAATAAAATAGAATAGTGGGCTTGGGCCTGTGATTTGGCCCGTTAAAAGCACAAGGCAAAACCAGTGAACAGTGAAGACAACATGTGAATGGTGATAAGTGCCCCGCTATGAATGAGGGCCAGCATGTCAAAGATGCTGCTGACGTGGCCTATCTCCAGTTTGATTGAGCTTAACAAGATCACCACCTGCTGAACTACAACCAGGCCTACTTCTCTTTGTTTTTGTCTTTGGGCTAACCTGGGCCGGGCCCAAATACATTTTCCTTTTTCAAAAGAAAGGAAAGGACATAATGGTAATTTCTCATAATGATATGGTGGCTATGGTAATTCAGTGAGAAACCAGGGAAACAAATATGGAATAATTAAAAAAATATATATACAATATATATTCTCACTAGATAAAGTAATAAATTTGTGAAAATATCCACATTGATAGAGAGCTAAATTCACCTATTGAACAATCAATTTGAAAAGATTGAAATGAAAACAAAAGGTTGCATAGAGTGATATCACACGAGTATGGGTATTCATATTGTTGCAGGTGTAACAACATTGCATAAAAAGAATGATTCACAATGTAACATGATATTTTCCCATGAACTTTGTCTCTAGAACAACACATGGATCAATCAGAAACCATACGGTTTTATTTGGTAGCTTGGGCGATCATATTGCTTATCGAACTAGCTTGCTCCTTGGCAGTTTCCACCAATGAATCCTGCAAGACAAAATTGATATTCAAGAGAAAACTCATTCATGGGCAGAGATAATGTGGCATTTTTGCTCAAACAAAGTTCAAACATTATGGTTCATGCTTAAAAGCAGCTCTTGTCAGTGCCAATAACAATTTCGGTTTAGTTCTAAGAATATTTATTTTACCATATTATACTAACAGTGCTGTATAAATCTAAGCAGTATAGATCAAGTAAAAGTGTAGAAGTGTCAAAATTTGAACACATTGGTAATGGGTCATAACCTGGGAAGCTATAAGTCTTGCTACCGTTTTCTTGCTTGACTCTTGAAGTTCACCAGCAATCAGAATTTCATCCAGTACATAGTATGCCTGGATGATTAGCAAAGTCATTGAAGAATCAACCAAAAAGCTAAAAGGAGAGAGCCCTGATGATGTAAGTAATACAACTCACCTTGTGGAAATTGAAAATCAAATCCAACTCACAGACCTGAAAAGATTATAAGAATATGCAGTAGTTAAACATAATGTTAATGACATGGACCTTCATATGATAGTTTACAGCTTGCACAAGTGATAGAGGGCTCACACTTCCAAAATAACGGTCCAAAATCTCAACAAAATGATGAATTATTTCCAGAACCTCCAATTCATTGTCTTCCGGATCAATGCACATGCAAAAATAAAGGCTGGCATACCTGCAAAGACAGTTCACATGATTAATAATTGCTAGACATTGTTAAGGTATGGCAAACTTACCATTGAAAAATGGACGCCTTCATTTATTCTACAGGTTAGATTTGGCTCTTGTTGCATTACCTTCTGTATACTACTTTGTATCCTCTCCACTCAACAAAGTTACAGAGCTTTGGACCTCTTGTGAGAATTACTCCACTGAGTTCACGGATAACCTGCACGGCCAACATGAAGACATCAATACTCCCAGAACTACTAATAAATAAGCCTCCAACACTCCATATCATGAAAAGTACCAACCAATTTCTGTTCAAGTAAACAATCATAGCTAAGGCCAAACTCCTAAACCTTGAAAGTTCAAAACACAAAGAATAATGCACTGCATAAAGCAGGACACAGCACAAAACATGCCTATACCAACATTCTTCAAGAGGGGCCGAGGTTCCACATGCATACAGCTCAAAAGTTTATTCCCCGCATAATAGCCAAATTTGACATCATGAAAATGATTTCAGAATAACAAATGTATCCTAGAATTTCATCATAATCCAATAGATACATCAACATAGAAAAACAAGAAAGACTGGAAGAGAACAGGGAGGAAAGGGAAAGAATCACAAATAAGTCCATGATATATATGTGGTTCACCATGTGTCAAGTTCCACATTCAATAAAAAGAACACTAAAAAAACGAAGATGAACTCCAAAAAACTCTTTTTTAGATGCATTAAAAATAAAGGCACATATCCATAAACAATCAGATTGAATGAAATTACCCTGCCGTCAATACATCAATATCAACTGAAAATCAAATTGAACACAAAACACTATATCAGCATAAAAGCTGAATCATTGCAGATTCGAAATAATAACTTCACAACCCAACAAAATCAAGCACTTAAGCAAGATATTAAAGTGGCAAGAAAAAGCAACATCCAAAAATTGAATTTTTCTTGACTGGATCCACATACCTTGGTTCTTTCCTTCTGTGAATACGGAGAATACCATTTGGTCAGCCTCACCTTTCCTTGTCTACTAATTAAGAGCACAAAATTAATCTACAAATCGCAAAAGAATGATTCAGATACAACATATAACCCCTAAATTCAACCAAAATTTTGACCAAAAACCCTAATGTAATATCATGCAAAAAATGAACAAATTCTCAAACTAAATACTTGGAACTTGTGGAACTAGAACGAATTCATAAAAACATCATCAAATACCGAATAAACATTGAATCAATCCCAAATCACAACCCTATAGAAGAGTAACCAATCTAATACATAGAAGATCTACCGAGATTCAAGCCATTCCTCATAGTCCGCATAGATCAGGAGAAGAACAGCAATGGAATTTTAGATGAAAATGAAAAGAGATCAAAGATCAGAAACGCACCATTTAATTTGTTGGTCTTTCTTTTTTCTTCTTGTCCCGCTGAAGCTTTGCTCGAAATGAAATAAAGCTGCTCGGTTATATATATGGGAACGGGTGAAAGTCTCAATTAGTCCTCAAACTATGACCAAATATTTATTTTGATCCCAAATATATCTATACATCTATACATACTATTAAAATAGATGTATAATAATCTACTCCGAGAGAGAAATATTTTAATGTTTTTTAATAACATTTAAATTTTTATTTATATTATTTATAATATTAATAATTAAAAGACATTAATTATATTTAATTATTTATATAATAAATATTTAAAAGATTTTTGAAATCCAAAATATAAAATAATTTTATGGTAGGAGTTGCTTAATTATATTATTTTATATATGATATTACCTCAAAACTTTTCACAAAATTTTAAAATCTCCTATGCATATCTATTAAACTGGGAAAAATGCGTAGTGTATATATATATATATATATATATTTCACTCAAATATGATAGAACTCTATGATATGTGAAGATATTCGTAAAATTTAAAAAGGTAAGGTAAATATATTTGGTTAGTCAAAAATTAAAATAAATACATTTGTATAATTTCAATTAAAAAATCATATTTATATAATTTACAACCAAAATGACGTTTAAGAGATTAAAAAAAATTTCATTTTTTAAAAACTTGCTAGTTGGACAGAATCTATAATAACCAGCTATCATTCATCAAAATAATTCCAACACTATATATTATTAAGAAGAGAGAAAACACAATTATACCAAAAGGGTTAATCCAATTAAAGACTTGGATCACTCACATGTGTAACAAGCATTTACTATGATTTATACTTCAATAAAAGAAGTTGTACAATGAGTTATATAACAAAAGAGAGATAACCAAAATACAGATGTCTCGTAATAGATTATTACCTTTGACTATTCATTATAATAATATTTATTCTTATAGTTTTATGATTGTTGATGATAATTGAGGATAGCACATACACCTTAGACATTCATGCTAACAGGAAGTGGCCATCTAGCTTAATGATGATTAATATTCTTATAAGCCTTTTGGTACATGATAATGTGAAAACATTATTGAAAGTCATATCATATTTGGTTATTGTAACAATGATAATATTAATGGTAATGTGAGAGATTACTAACGGTAAACTATTGCCAAATAAATTACCACAATAATTTTGGGTATATTAGTATATAGTATTTTCAACCTCATTATTATAGTAATTTCATTACCGTAATAATATATCATTACTATGAACTATACGGCCCTCAGGTTTTTATCAAAAACATGGAAGGTTAGTAGGCTATTTGAATTGGTTCACTTTGATCTTTTCTTTTTTTTGGAAGCATAAATTAGAGGCGTGTAACACATTAAAAACTTTCTTATTTTGCATAAAGTAAGTGTTCTATTAAAATTTTGCATACAATAAAGACTATAAGTTGTGTATGAGGATTTTTTTGGAACATGGTATTAAACATCAATTGATGACTAAATAATCTACAACAAAATGGGTTAGTGAAGAAGAAAAATAGAACAACTATGGATATGATGAGATGTATGTTATATAGTAAGTATTTGTATAAATTTTTTTAGGCAGAAGCTATTGCTTGTGCTATTTATATGGTGGATAGGTGTCCTACAAAGGGCATTTTTGGAAAGGCAACTCTGCATGAGGCTTGGAATGGTAGGAAATTGAACACTGGTCACATGAATTGAAGATGTTTGGTTTGTGTAGCTAGCTTATGCATATATTCTTGATGTGTTAAGAAAGAAGCATGATAATAAGGTAGAGAAGTGCATTTTTATTAGCTATAGTTGGAGCTTAATTTACTATTTTGCATTTGAACAAAAAGGGCATTAGTACTGTCAAGTGGATGTATATATGAATCTTAGTACAAAGCTAGGGGAGAGGTGGATCATCTCAAAGCATGATTGATAGATAGCTAAAGGCTATTGCAAGTTTGCAACCAAATGTTGATGATTTGAGGTATTGGCTCCAATAGTTAAACTTGATACTGTTTGCATGATTAATTATTTCTCTTGCAACCCATAATTGTTGGAAAATTAACCAAAAGGATGTGATGTCTATGTTCTTGAATTAATGATGTGCTTGAAGAGGACATACATGTTGAACAACCTCTGAGGTATGTGAAAAGAAGAGAGGAAGACAAAGTATACATTTAAAAAAAGGCATTGTATGATTTAAAACAAGCTCTAACAGCATCATACACACATTTCAACTCATACATTATTGTCAATGATTCTCATAAATGCCCATAAAGACATGCTTTGTATATTAATTCTTATGCACTGGGTGATGTACTTGTTTTGTGCTTGTATAGTTGTATGTAAATGATTTAATTGTTATTGGCAATAATCTAAAGTTAGTGCAAGAGTTTGGGTTTGATGTTTTACTTCCTTGGCGTTGAGGCGCAACAAACAAATAATTTGATGATTAATTTATCTCATGGAAAAAAAAATTATACCGGCAATATCTTTGCAAAGTTAATAACTTATTGGTGATGGTGGTTATTTGGTTGATGTAAAAACTTATGAAAAATTACTAGGGAGTTTGTTGTAGACCATATATATTGTGTATAGTGTTGACACTATCAATAGATTTATGGATACTCCTAAACAAGCTTATTGTTACATTGAAGGTACACAAAATGATGGAATTTTTTTATTTATGTTTTAATAATGTGGAATTTATGGGGTATATAGATAGTGATTTGGGAGAAGATAGTTAGAGACACACACAAAAGACCTTTTGGTTATGGCTTCTATTTGTGGCTATGATGCTTTTTCTTGGTCTTTAAAAAAAGTAGAATGTGGTTGCTATGTCCACCACTATGTGATCATAGGAAATAGCACTACATAATCAATATGGTTAAAAAAGATAATTTTTAAGTTATAGCACCCCTAAGATTAGGCATTAAATTTCAATAGCAAGGTTGTAATTACTCTCAAATAATACATTAAGATCAAGCATCACAAGATTCGTGATTCTTATACTCAGACATCCCAGGGTTTTCAAGATCATGTTTAAGATCGCTTTCCATTCATAAAAAACACAGTGACTTGCCTATTATTCAAAAGATTCGTGATTCAGTAAAAAAGATCAAGAGATTATGTTAGAGTTTTGTTCATCACAAAATTAAATTGCCTATATTTTTAAAAAGCCAAAAATAGCTAATTATTAACTATCACTTTATAATTGCTTGTTTTAAATTGTTAATGTGGCTCAATTTATTATTGGCAGTCATATATCATAATTTCTTTCTATTAAAAAAAACTTCAGAGGACATTCAGAAGATCAAACGCGCTTTAAGCTTCCTGAGCTCCAGATCCACCGACTTCTCCAAATGACTGGCTACCAAACTGCCGTGAGTAATCCGTTACATCCGCTTCTGAATGCAGCCCTGTATCCATACGATCGACTTCACGGACCCAGTATTTCTCTTTTTATCGTGTGTTTTTCGTGTTTCCTCCCTGCTCTGCTCTCCTCATCTCCCGGTGAGGGTTTTACGCTTTTCTATTTTTCTAAACTTTTTTTCTCAGCTGCTACTATCAGACTCAGATTTCTAGACATTTCTTTTTAATAAATTAGTGGTTTATCCACCTTATTTAAAAAAAAAAAACTCTACATATGTCTATATTAGAAGATTGAGAGTGATATATTAAAAATTGACAGTTAATTATCGGGTTCTAAAATTAATTATTCTTTACTATTATTGTCATTTTAAATTGTTTATAAATAAAAAAAAACATTATTATACCTGAAAAAAAAATCAGTTTATTAATAATTTAAAAGCACTTAAAAAATAAAAAATAAAAGTGCCAGTGAGATTTATGGGAACTTTCCAAGATACTTATTTAAGATCCTGTCCTAACAGCCAATCAAAAGGCGCCAACGCAGGCAAATATCATCAACAATCCTGTCCAAGACGACACAGCCAAATCCAGCATCCAACGTTGCGTGTCCGAGTTCTAACGCCGTGATTCCCGCTTCTCGTCACCGCCCTTCACCCTTTCTAATCCCGAAAGATCCTCCATAAATCCACAGCGGTAATCACACATACCGGTGTCTGGATCCAACTAGTGCTTTCTAATCTAATGGACGGGCCTGAGTTGCTGAGTTGACTCACGAGTCAGCACCATTACCTTTTTAAGCCCCGCGAAAGAGACGCCACTCGATTCGAGCGCACGTGCCAGCTCAACGTCCCTAGCGTGGGTCCAACTGTGCCCAGCACGTGCCGCATGTTCATCCCCCCTTTTTTTTTCCTTTTTTATTTATTATTTTTAATTAATTTTTTTTTTAATTTTCTAGCCCAAAAATATCTCGATTCGTGCGTACGTGCCAGCATGGGTCCCACTGTGCCCAGCACGTGCCGCAGGTTCATCCCCCCTTTGTGCCCTGTGCCCTTTCTTTCTAATAAAGCGGCGCACGACCGACCTCTTGCTTTCCGACCGTGACGGAGAAACGAGGCCCCCTTCCCTGAGTTTTTTTCTTTTCTTTTTTTCTTTTGAATTTTTATTTTAAAAAAATAAATTTAGCCCAAATATCTCGTTTGCCAACTCTCCCTGATCAGCTATGGTGAATTTCTATACCTTTTTTCTTGTTGTTTTTAATTCTCGTTTTCTTGTTGTTTCTTGATTTTTTTTTCTTTCATCTGGATTGGATTGTGGTGTTTTTTTGGTGAATGGATTGTGGTTAAAAGTAGGGTTTGAGTGGAGGTTTGAATGGTGAGGTTCTTGATTTGGTGCTTGTTGAGCTATCATTTGGGATCTCTAGGGCTTTGTTTTGGTAGTTTGTTTGTGATTGGGAAAGAATGATTTTTGATTTTTGAATGGATGATCGGGGTTTGATCACTCTTGATTATCAGATCAAATTGAAAGTTTGAAACTTGTTCTTCGTATATAGATAGGAAATAATTGAATTGAGTTTTCTGGATTATGGTTTTTTTGTTATCTGTGATGATTTTATGATTTCTTTCTTTCAGGGAATGTAGGAAAAAAGGGATTGGGACTTGTGGTTGTTAGGAGATGGAGGGCTGTGACTGCATCGAGCCACCATTTCCTGCTGATGAGCTTTTGATAAAGTATCAGTATATATCGGACTTCTTTATAGCCCTTGCCTACTTCTCCATTCCTCTTGAGCTCATATACTTCGTCAAAAAATCATCATTCTTTCCGTATAGATGGGTGTTGATACAATTTGGGGCGTTTATTGTTCTTTGTGGAGCTACCCACCTTATAAATTTGTGGACTTTCAATAGCCACACAAGGACACTTGCTTTGGTAATGACTGTTGCAAAGGTTTCTACTGCTGTTGTGTCATGTGCGACGGCCTTAATGCTTGTTCACATAATTCCTGACCTGTTGAGTGTGAAAACAAGGGAGCTGTTTTTGAAGAATAAGGCAGAAGAGTTGGATAGGGAGATGGGCCTTATACGCACACAAGAAGAAACCGGGAGGCATGTCAGAATGCTTACTCATGAAATCAGAAGCACACTTGATAGGCATACTATACTGAGGACTACACTAGTTGAGTTGGGGAGGACACTGGATTTGGCTGAATGTGCGCTGTGGATGCCCTCAAGAACTGGCATGAATCTTCAGCTTTCTCATACCTTACATAACCTGATACCAGTTGGGTCAACTGTGCCTATCAATCTGTCAATTGTAAATAAAGTTTTCAGTAGCAATCAAGCGATAAAAATCCCTTATACCTGCCCATTGGCAAGGATTCGACCTCATACAGGAAGATATGTGCCCCCAGAGGTTGTTGCAGTGCGAGTTCCATTGTTACATCTATCAAATTTTCAAATCAATGATTGGCCTGAACTTTCTGCAAGAAGTTATGCGGTTATGGTTTTGATACTTCCCTCAGACAGTGCACGAAAATGGCATGTTTATGAATTGGAGCTTGTAGAGGTGGTTGCAGATCAGGTCAGTAAATTTTCCAGACTTTTCTCTTCTATATATATTGGTGGTGTTTTCTTATGTTTATTGTATGCATCTATTGTTATCAGTGGATAGTAGAGGCATGTGGAAAGATTGGCTGATCCTTACTTCACATCAACATTTGATACGAGATGATCACGTCTAGGTCTCAGTCGGATATTATTTAGCTATGCAATAATATCCGTCTGAGAAATTAGCTATGTAATAAACATAAGAAATTATATGGTCTCAGTCAAATGATTAGCTATACATGAGATGATCACGCCTAGTTTCAGCAGCAAACACCTACTCTTTATCTTGTTGGTGTTTGCTGCTGAAACTCATATTGTTTATGTGAAAGAAATTATATGGTCTATTATTTTGATGAATTTAATTACATGCCATGGATTATATTTCTTGTCCTAATCTCTTGTCTGAAGATCTACTTGATTGTTATAGCATAAGTTCATTATCAGGTCAAATATCTACCCTAATAATGCGTGAGTATTTTCACTGATTTGTTTTTGAGTGTAGCAACTTTAGATCAGTTTGGTGTAGATATTGTATACTGTTGTAGAAGTATCCATTTCCATCATCTTTAGGTGTATGTTTTACTTACTTGATAGCTGATAGCTCTAGGTTAAAATAGCTTCATGGAAGGATAATTCGTTATAATTCATTGACATTTTGAAAAGATAATATTTTATAACATTGGTTGATAAGAAAGAGCTTACTAGAAAACTGAGATAGTAGTAACATATTAGGTTTTTTATAGCCCACTGGCAAATTAAAATTATTGATTGAGATAAGGCCTGCTTTCACTGCTGGCTAGGCATGCCTATTTGTTCACATAGGCTGACAATCCCAACATTCCTTACTCCTCTTTTCCCCAGCAATTGTTGGGATGTAGAGGTTGTTACTTAGGCATAAGATTGTTCTGCATTTCTTGCTTTTTTTTTCAGTTTACATTTTCAGTTCACTTCACATGAGGTAATTTCCAAGTCACGTGAAATTAATTTATTGCTTAAAAAAAAAAAAATCAGGTAGCTGTCGCACTTTCACATGCTGCCATTTTGGAGGAGTCTATGCGAGCAAGAGATCAACTGATGGAGCAAAATGTTGCCTTAGATTTAGCTCGACGTGAAGCTGAAATGGCCATTAGAGCTCGAAATGATTTTCTAGCTGTAATGAACCATGAAATGCGGACTCCAATGCATGCAATTATTGCCTTGTCGTCTCTGCTTCTTGAAACTGAGTTAACTCCAGAGCAACGCTTGATGGTGGAGACTATTTTGAAGAGCAGCAACCTTTTATCAACACTTATCAATGATGTTTTAGATCTTTCCAAGCTTGAGGATGGGAGCCTTGAGTTGGAGATTGGACCTTTCAATCTTCATACAGTATTCAGAGAGGTACCTGCGTATGATGTTGTGGTGACTTATTTTTTAACCTAATTTTTTATCAGTAGGGCCTGCAATTGATGTTATTTTATTTTATATTATTTTTTGATAAACTATGATAAAAATTGCAGGTCATTAATTTGATAAAGCCGATTGCTGCTGTCAAGAAACTCTCAGTATCATTGACTTTGGCTCCTGATCTGCCCTTTTATGCTGTTGGTGATGAAAAACGGTTAATGCAGACCCTACTGAATGTTGCTGGGAATGCAGTGAAGTTTACGAAGGAGGGTTACATCTCAATCACAGCTGCTGTCCCTAAACCGGATTCTTTTAGGGATCCTCGAGCTCCTGAGTTCTATCCTGTAGCCCCTGATGGGCATTTCTACTTACGTGTGCAGGTACACTTATATCCCAATACTTGGCATTGTAGTGCTTACAGTTTACAAGGACAAATCATAGTTGTTGAAACAGTTGTAGATCTCATATGAGATCTTTGAAGCTCGATGCAACTGCTTGATGCTTGCTATACCAGCAGAATTTCTTGTGAGCAATTCTCATATGCTTGTTGTGAACATTAATGATTTCATTGATATACTATTTCAGGTCAGGGATACTGGTTGTGGAATCAGCCCACAAGATTTACCTCATATATTCACAAAGTTCGTGCACACTCAAAATGGAGCGAGCAAAGGAAGTAGTGGCAGTGGGCTAGGGCTTGCCATCTGTAAGAGGTATTTCTGAATCAACTCTCATGCATTGTCACACCAGCACATTTTACGTTTTGATATGTTTTCTTTAGCTTTCAGTGTTTTCTTGTTTCTTTTCCCCCTGGTTTTTTGCATTTTGTGAAGCTCAGGATCTTAAGCTAGTAAAGTTAAGACACTTAATGTATGCAGGATGAGCTCTCAAAGTGCAAACTGAGAGACTTCATGACCATATTTTTTACTATTATATTGTTATAGTTTGCATTGTAGGTTAGTGTTATTATAGGTTGATTGACTAAAGGATTGTCATAGTTTGGTAAATATGGTCCATAGGATGAATGGAGTGGAGATATGGGACCAAAGTCATAGGGGATCATATGGGTGATGACCAATGTAACTTTTTAGTCAAAACCATTATCTATGTTTATTTAAAACTGATCATTAAGACACCCTAACTCATTAATTAAACCGCCTGCCTGATAAGTTTGAGCGAATATGAGATTGGAACTAAAGTAACGCCATGAGGTAATAACCGATAAAATAATTCTGGTTTGCAAATGTGATACTTACTGTGTTATTCATTTTTTATCTCCTTGCGGATGTTACATCAAAAGCTGGTTTTGCAGGTTTATAAGTCTAATGGATGGGCAAATTTGGCTTGAGAGCGAAGGTTTGGGAAAAGGTTGCACTGCAACATTCATCATAAAGCTTGGAATTTATGAAGATCCAAATGGATACTCACAACAACTTGTTCCAATAAACAAGCCATCTCATGGGGATCCAGATATCTCTGGCCCCAGGGCACCCTTCAAAGATGAGAGGACGCTGATGCCTCCAAAGGCGGTTCGGTATCAAAGAAGTGTATAGCATGATGTGAGATGAATTAATTGGTTGGTGCAGCGGGTATCATGCCTGGGAAGTATTCGATTTGAACCATCTTTGATACGGTTGAGGATAGTGAAGCCCCAAACCAATTTCTGTGCTGCAAGGACATAATACTTCTGATGTGGACATTTTCAGGAGTTTTTGATGTGTATAAGTTAACAAGATAATAGGGGTTTTGTGCTCAGTACAACACAATCAAGAATGCTAAACCAATCATCGGACTTCCCTGTGCAGAGATCGACAGACATGTATATGAGAAAGTTGTCTACTTGTTTACATGTAATGAATTATTTATTGTTGAGAGTTAATATTCCCTGTTGTCCATTTCGTTGGTGATTTTGAATGATCAGGTAAATCTTTGTAGATCTGTTCTACATAAATGTATCATGAATGATCAGGTAAATCTTTTGGACTGACTTTTAGACCTTAACAAGTTCTATTCTTCCTTGCTATCTTTGTTTTCTCTCTATATATCAATCCCAAAATGCTGCATTTGTTACACTAGTAGTGTGTAGCAATGGTTATTAAACTTTTATGAGGTTTTTTTAATATTATTAAGTGGGACTATGGTACCTGTTTTCTGTTCCAAGTGCCTAAACGCCGTCATAATTTTTAGGTGTTAAAGTGGCCTCTATAAAATAATAAGCAGGAATCTTTGTGTCACGCTCACCAATTGCATTGTTCGGTTATAAGTACAACCACATGAAAAACACCAAAATGAATAACAACATCAGAAACATTTTATTTGAAATTTTCCCAAGAATAATCAGTTGATACAATACATTGTTTACAATAGCACATACATTTTTTTTTTCCTTACATACATCACATTCTGCACATTAAGATAAATAAATATACATTTGCAGTGTCAGTTTGAATGACATGTTCAACTATACAATGAGAAAGAATCAAGATTAAATCTTAATGGAAAACCTGAGGAGAAGCATAGAACTCACCTTCAATAAAAAATGGTCTCAAGTCCTCTTGTTGGCACATGAACTTCAAAGGAAACAAAACAAGGTTGCCCTTAACTACTGCCTTTAATCTCTCCAGAGGATCACCGTCTTTGTCGTCCCCGTTCGGGAAAGGCTCCAGCTTCTCTGGAGCAATCCCCAGGTCTATGGTCGTGTGCCCGAGCTTCTCTTTCCAATAAGATGTACTCTGTCTGATGGCAGCTCTGCATTTGTTTACACAACGAGGATTAATGAAGCTCATAGCAATCACATAAACTCAATGAACTAATAATAATAAATTAAAGATACCTGGAGTGGATGTGATCATTCGGAATGCATGCAAAGACTTGGTGGTATATCATTGTATTTTTCTGCCAAGAATTTTTTTAACTTCTTTAGCAGGGGAAAAGCAAAATCAAACAGAATGAACTGCAGCTGATTCTTTGTCAAAATCAGGAAACCAAGATTTATATACATGGTTTGATAATCATTATAAAAAATGGAAGCTTATTACAACAGAATCAGGAGTAAATTGAAGTTAAAAAGCTTATCTTCTCTGACTTCAGCTATTACATTTTATGCTTCATTGCGTAGTCTTTCTATTCATCATGCACTTTCCTTGGTCTAGTGTTCTACAAATGCAAATAAAATTCTATTCATTGCATAGTCTTTCTATTCATCAAGCGCTTTCCTTGGTCTAGTGTTCTACAAATGCAAATATAATTCTCTATTGCATTAGTATCAGATTTTTCTTTAGTCACAGAAGCTTATTAAATTTGTTATTTGTGGAATTTATTACACAATACACAGTAATGTCAAGAAACCAGGATGCTTTTTAAGGCATTTGAATTTGAATAGCTATATATATATATATATATTAAAAAAAAGGAACATCTCTTAAAGCACTTGGACGGCTCTTACCTCTGCTGTTCCCATCCAGATGTCTTTATATGAAGCATCAATTACAGGATCATAAATTCTACTGATCTGAAAGTATACAAAACAAAGCAAATTTGTTGGAGAAAAAGAACAGAAGAGCTTATTGTTTATTTACATGAAATATGCACGCATAGCTTCCAGTGCCGCATCAGTTTGGTGAAGCGTATATAACATATAACTATAATATCACATTAATTCCCACATCTCACTGATGATGGCAACATATTAAAAATAACAATATAAAGAATAGTATAAGGAGTATGTGGCTAGCTCATTGCATTATCATGTGGCACTTCATTGCCAAGGCAATTGTGGTGACAAATTGTAGATGAAAAAGAACAATATATCATAGATGCAATACTTTAAAAAGATGATTTACAAAATTAGATAAATCAAGTGAAATAGCATAGACCTGCAAACTATGGCAGGAAGACATCTGACTGGAAAAGGAGGTAATTTCTTTCGCATAAATATTCTAGATCCTACTATTAAACTAACTAGCACATAGCTGACATAGAAAAGCTCAAACAGAAACTGCAACTAGAAGTTGCTCCAGTTAAATGATCAGCAAAAATTTCAGAAAGTATAATTTAGCATGCTCTAAATGCAAATGCTAATTCTGAAACTGGTCATGATTCTACAGAAACCAATACACTGTGCCCATAAGACAATTGTACAGTTCAAATTAAAAAAAAAAAAAAACATCTTGTAAATCAGTGCTTCATATAGGTTATGGGGTTAGGCATAAAAGATGCTAGATACTAACTATTAGACTAGGAAACATAGAACTCATCCAATTACTAACCTCTTCACCGTGAAGACCAATGTGCTCAGACCACAAGGAGAGACGAAGGCTGAGAGCAAAACCACCAGCTTTCCAAGGGTTTCCATTCATATATGAAGCAACAAAAACCTTGTCTTCAATAACTATGCCAATCTGAGCAGCAAAAATGATCATCACAATAAATTACAGTAGATAACATAAAACCAAATGGATACAAGTCACAAAAAGGAGTTCAAGGTGTTTCTTGTGAAGAAATTTTTGAATAAAAATACCTCAGAGTCCCTTGATCCTAGTAAACTCCTGTCATTAATGTTAGCTGACCCAAGTAATACTATACGATCATCAACTATCATCAATTTGCTGTGAACATAAACCTGAAAGAAGCATAAAGATTATTACCTAAAGTAGATAAGTGATGCCAATCATGAAGGTGGTGCAAAAGAGAAGACTAAATCGAGAAAGACATATTGCCTCAACAGGTTGTCAGTATACCTGATTTGTCACAACAGGACCCCCATCACATAGTCTACCATATGTTCTAAGACCATAAAAGGATATATAATCATTTGCTTTTGGGCCCATCACATCATAAAGTCTTTGTAGTATTGAATTTGGTCCTCTAGATATTGTCCGGTATTGCCAGTGAACTAATGCTCTTACAGATGCAGCACCACTGTCATCTAAGCCACCCTGCAAAATAGAGGGGTTCAGAGATGTAACTGGAGATTATGTGAGTGTTCTTTAAAGCAGGTCACCTGAAACCCAGGCAGAAGAGGAATGACAATGATAACCCTGAAACATTTCTTTTCGTCCACTGCTCGCAAAATACGCTTGTACAGTGCTTCTAAAAGGCGATTTTGTATTACATCATCTCCAAGAAAACCTGATATAAAAAATTGGTTCTGGAAAATACCCAAAAAATCATAGTAAATCAGTAAACTGAGTCCAGGAAGCCAATTTTGTATGCAACTTGATAATCCAGAAGAGGAATAACAATATATGTGGACTGATATTTCCTGAGCACAAATTAATGTTCAAGTTTCAGCAGATCAAGGACATCCTTTCATGCTAACAAAAAGTAATATAAAAAAAACAACCACTATCCTTTAAAAGTAATTAGAATGAAAAGATTTGCATCAGTAGATAATCATATAAAAAATCAACCAACATCCTTGAAAGGTAAGGTTTAAGAGAGTAGGATAGACCATTACATAGCCTGAGTTGTTTTTAACTGTATTTATTTCTCATGAATTAATTACAGCTATATGATGCTCAACAAATCCTATACCATAATACTTTGGTATTTCAAAAGCAAGTTAAGAATACAGCCAATGGAAAACAGAAATATTGTTATCAAAAGCTGGCTCAATGCTACTGCCCCAATGGGAAACGAACAAGATATTGGAAAGATAAAGGTGGAAGAATAGCAAACAGGTAGAATAGATAAAAATACTACCGCTGCTGTTGCTACTACTACTACTACTACTACTACTACTAATAATAGTAATAGTAGTAAAATAAACTATAACCACATAAACCAACAGAAACAGTTCTAAAGAGAAGTATAAGGGGGGTTATATTTCACTTTCAAGTTTAAGCTATCCTTGACTTACTATGATGATAGCGAGATCCAAATGGACCATACTCTGACAGAACGGGAATGAAGCCTAAGACACCAATATATTCATCATCTTTTATTTAGATTCAAAAAGCAGATTTGAAGCATCATATCATGATTGTCTTAAAGGTGTGTGCTGCAATTCTGGTATGTTGTTTTAACAAGATAACTCACTACACTAAATATGAGAAATTACAAGCTGCAAACCCAATTAGAAGTGCGCATCAAAAAAATTTGTATTACACTAATCATTCATTAATCAAAATTGGCCAAAGAGTGATAATTTTTGTTAGTTACAACAAACATGACCACAGATAAAAACATAAAAAAAAGGGGGAAAGAAGAATGAAAAAGTTCACCTCAATATAAATAAAGTACTCGGCTTTTTCAATAAGAGAAATATATGCTTTGTGGATGCTCTCTTCAGTTTGGCAAGTTCCAGCAGACCATTGGCCAACACTTCTGACAATCTACATGAAAAGAACATTGCAGATAACAGAACTAGTTCTTCATGCATGTGGTCATATCCAAAGAAGGACTAATTAACTTGCATTCAAATGCGATGCTCCAGTAATCAAGCTCAAGGGTACTTCTGCCAGTTTGGTAATCTTATCTAATTTTACACATCATTTCAGATGGAAATTTAAGGTCAATTAAGGGAATTCTGCATCTGCTTTGAAACATTAATAAATAAGAAAATAAAGTTGAGGAAGATACCAACCTGGCAATAACATGGTAAACGTGGACCAACTTGTCCAATTTTATCGATAGATTGACTACACTGCCGTTCTTGTGTTTCCCGCCACTCTTTGTCCATGCACTGCAAATATCGAATAGTCAGTATGGATTAAGTGTTTTAACAATCTTGAATAATGGTGACACTTTTAATATGAACATCCATTTTCCAAAAGGAAACAGAGAAGTTATTTTCTAAAATAATATAACAAAATGTAAATTCAGCACTTCACCTTATAATCTCCATTAACTATCCTTTGTGCATCAGGATCTCGGGGCAAAAGTAATGGGATGTCTTGAAATGATGGAGGGGAAAACAAGGCATGTTTCTCTAAATTATGATTAATGCACTTGTTTTCACCATTCATTTGCCTTTCTCTTCCCATGTAATGTGGAATAACCATGTGTTGTTGGGGCATAAGTAGAGGGATTGATTTCTCATCTGGCGCTTTGTTTCTCTAAAAAGTGTAGATACAAAAGAAATGATAAGAGATCATGGAGAACTTTTTTAGCCAAAATTAAATAAACAATACCTTTGCATAATTCCAACGTTGAACGAAGTGCCTTGCCACATCACGACAAGCTGGCCCCCATATAGCACATTGGACATCATGCCATGGCATACGAGGATATTTTCTACGATCCAGTTCATCCCTCATCATGTCTTCCCAAGAATTTGGTTCAGACTCCCTTAAATGAGAAAGCATTTCATGCCAAAAAATTCAAATTAGTACAACACATAAACAAGTTGCTTAGAAAACTTGCACTATGTGTACCTTCCTAGAAAGCATAAGTGGGGCTACCAGTTACCTTGGATTATAATAGTCCTTTCCAGGCCATAGCATTGAAGGATAATCACCAAGTTTGTGCTCGGGGGTGTCATAACGACCAAAGCACAAATCCAACCCTCCAATATAGCATATTCTGTGATCAACAATCACAATTTTTTCATGATGGGACCTATATGTCACAATAACTCTTATAAGCATTTAGAAGTCATAGCAACAGGCATGTCAAACTCCTCATCCACATTAGTCCAAACATGTTCTTCACAGGGGGTGTATACCAGCAAAAATTGACAACAAGTGAGATAGACAAGGATTTCTTACCATAAATAAATCCCAGTTGACAAATGGTCTGGGGAACGCAAAACTTTCACATTCTCATGAAGGTTAGCTAGTCTCCTCTTGCTATATGTACTATTGATTTTCAAAGCCAGGGCAACCTCGTTGTAAAGAAGGATGTAGATCTACATATGGGACATATTACAGTAAGTTCCATGTGTATATTGCTGTATGAGTTGCAATGAAATGAAAATTTAAGGGAACAACGATCAAATTATATATATATATATATATATAAGTAGAGGTACTAATACATGTAAGATTCTTCTAAACACATCCATATCTCCTTTCACATGTTTATTCTTTACTCTATAACCTCAATTTTCTGCCACTCTTTTCCTCTCATTGACATCTCTTTTTGTCTATTTTCTTTATTTCCATTTGTTCTTGATATTTTAAAAGAGGAACTGAGTATATCTTCAATCAACATTATATTAATGATGAACTTTGTGTATTAAATGATTTTCTGTTATCATCTTCATAAATTTTTAATTTACAATTTTGGCAGATCTAGATTAATATAACAGATCATAACAGCTATTGTAGAATTAGCACAAATTTGTTCAACTTTGACATATGGTGATAGATACCCAAATGAAAATTGGCATGCAGGTTGATATTTACTTCATTATTGCCAGAGTGTCATGGGGACTTGTTCTGGTTTAGCAAAGGGTGTTGTGTATGTCATTAGGATTATTTGACAGGAATATCCATGCTTAAGGGAAAGCTAGAATCAACAAACCATGTACATTTCGTCATTAGTCAAGAGACTTACAGACAAGACCAAGGACACACCAATTATGGATGTGAAAAGCAACGTAATTGGAAACCGATAAACTAGTACAACAACCAAGTCAAGAAGACCAAAAAGATACCTGAACACCTTGCTTGGCTTTTGTCTGAAGTAACAAATCAAGCCGAGAAGACCCATGGACTTGAAAAGGGCGCCGTAGATATAACTCTGGGCACAACCACCAATCAGTAATGAATATCTGCAATACATTCCCTATTACCTTCCAAAAGCTTAGAAGTGAAATATATGGTAACTAAAAGAAGCCACAAATAGAAACCTCAGATTTTGCTTCTTCAATTGAAGAAGAAATTGCATCAAATGCAGCTTCCCCATCAATGAACCACTGAACCATACTGCCATCTTCAGTCAACCCCCTTGATGGCGCAAATGAGTCATAACATTGAGGATGGCACCAACCCTCAGGAGACCATTGAGTAGCAGAATTGATTGCACTGACCCAATCTTTAGCATTAGCATTTCTTGTAGTCCTCAGCTTAATTGTTCTATTCCCACAGGATACCTTTTCAATAAACCATTTATTAAATAAAGGTTGAAGTTACATAAAATTGTTATTAATGGCTTCAATTGAAGAATCAATGATTGATAATTAATAAAAAAATTGTCAATAAGGAAAACTATGATATACAAGAATTTATATGTGTGTGTGGGCATGTGCAACATTGATGCCCAATAGCGGTAAATTTATATGACTTCATGAAAAAAATAACATACCAAAAATCCACAATGAAGAGGATTACGGTCCTTAGTTTCTTTTGCTATTAAAAATGAACCCAGTCCATTTCCAACTGATGATGGAAATCTATCAAAAATAACGATGTCTAACAGCTTGGTATCAAAAGGATCTTCCAGCAAGGCAAGGAATCCTGGTTTTAACACAGCCCAGACCTAAAGAAATATTTCAATTGATCATCAGCGTGCCCATTCTGAGCACGGTAAGACAAGACTATAAAATTTAAAATTAAAGTAAATATATGCACTAATGAATTAACAAGTTTAAGAGAAATGTTCTCCATCACAGAAATAGTATCACATGGATAGTAAGGAATAAATTAGGAAGAGCTACATAATCCAATCATAATATTCAGTTTCATGGTAACCAGTACTTCCACCACACTTTCTGCTTCATCAAACAAGGCATCCCCTTTTTGACCTGAGAAATAATAGCTACTATGCATTAACTAAACAACCACAAGTGAAGTTGATTACCTTCCGCCCCTTTCCATTACACCACCTGAAAAAATGGCACGGACAACATCTCCTAGCATCTTTCTTCCGAATCTTTCTTAAATGTTGAGCTGTAACATAGTCCTCTTTCAATTTAGGTCCATACTCTGTAGAAAATGACAACTTTGAAACCTCCAAAAATTTGCAAACCTGCAATTTGTAAAGATCTTAATTTACACCTTCCACCTTATGTTAACATAACCATCTTACAAAACTTCTAAGGGAACTTGACAAGTAAATAGAAATGTATTGTGTAAATTACTAAAAGCTGATAAATTCAATTCATGGTCAAGAGGAGGCAAAACTCTGCATTTTGGCCATCAGGAGGAATTACTAACAAATCCTAATAAATAAGAACACCAGGAGGGAAAGAAAAAACGCTTGGGCTGACAAGAAGGAGGAATTCATGTGATTGACCTGGAGTACTTTGATATCTATATGACAATGACAACTATACACATTGGAAACTTGGAATCAAGGTTTAGTTGTTATCCTAAGAAATTGGTGTCTAGTACTGGGGAAGAAAACATGAATATTAAAGAGGCTTGCCATCATACTGGAGGCTGGAAGGTTGGCCTGCCAACCTCAGTGCTTTCAGAATTTCATTTCATGGGGAAGCCAAATATGGGGAAACTTCCCCAGACAAGGGACAGATCTCTAAATAGTAATTGAACATGTAAATTCACTTGGGTTGCACAAATATCGACAAATAAAATCAAAATCAGTTTCAGTAAATAGTGGAATTTCATCTAGCAAAATGAAAATTTTAAACAACCATTGCCTCCTGCACTGTTAATTGAATATGAAGATTACCTCTCGAGAATTGACAATATCCAAGTTCCCCAAAAAGTGATTTAAGTATCCTTGCATAGCCAATTTTCCCCTATCTGATATAGACAGCTCCCTACCCAGTGCTGGGCGCATGATAGGTAAAGCAGCTCTTGAAGGAATGTTTCTGCAAAAAGAGAAAAGAATTAGCCATGCAGCAGAGTCAGGATTTTATGATTGTAATGCTGGAATTTAATTCAATAGCATTATTATTATCATTATTTTAGATATTTATGATGTGTTTTGCAACTGCTTCAAGAGGAAATGAATATCTTACTAGCTTATACATTGAGACATAAAATTCATAACTAGCTCAGTGGTTCAGAGCAAAAACCATTGCGTAACATTTTTTTCTCATATATACATGTGATGTGAGAATTAAAAGACAAGAACCATCCAGCTAAAATAAAGCAAGGTTATATCTTCACTCAGAATGGCCAGTGGCCCAGTATGCATATGACCACAGATTAAACTCTTACACTTATGAACGTGAATGAGAGAGAGAAAAAGAGGAGGCATCATGCAAGTTCACCTATTTCTAGCTGAACAATTCTCTTCATATTGAGCAGGATGAGCATAGACCTCCTCATCTTCTTGCATAACTGCTGCATGTTCCACTAGTCCAATACTTTGGAGCCATTCTTTGACCTTTAATGGCACCAAAATCATATGTCAGAGTTTATCTGAAGTTCTAAACACGAGCATACTTCGAACCCTAATATGAATCCACACATACATATATGCAGGCTGATTAACTTATACATATGCAGGCTGAGGGCAATTCATCTTTGTATGTTTTAAGGAAAAAAACAATCTACAAGTTAGAAAATTTGGAACCAGCAATATGAAAGAAAGGACTGCCTGAAAAATGCATCATATATGTTAATTCCAGAAACCCGAATATTTAAAATCATGCACGAAAAGTAACTATGTGAAGGAACAGTTTCCTTGCAATATTGACAGCATTATAGTATAGGATAATTTTGTAAACAAATTTGCAGAATAATTGTGCGAACACAATATACCTGTTCTTTGTTTTGACAAATCTCATCAATAAGAACACGTTTCTTCAGTGCAAAATGAAGATAGAGAACTTGTGAGGCCTTCTTCAATAAGCGCCATTTAAACTGATTAATAAACATGAAATTAGCTTGTCATGATAATCAACACAAGGTATAAACAATTTCACCAAAACAAAAAAACAAAAAAACAAACAACAAAAAACAAAAAGAGGCATGCTGCATGTAAACTTGTAATTGTTTGTTTTCCTTCCAGTAAATGTATAAGATATTACCTACACGATTATAATCTTGAACAGACAAAACAAGATCCTATGGGAAATAATTTTGCTCAAAAGTTGATGGACAAAACTGGCATGAAAGGTCTACCATTTTCATCATAAAAGGCCTACAACTTTCAAGAGGGCCCACAAAACCATTATATTATGACTCCAAATCTCCATAGACTCCATGTAGAACCAAAGACATTGTACCCCCCCTTCACAGGGAGCAAAGGTTAGATAGTACATCAGCATTCCCACAGAGATGAGAATGTTTAATATTTTTATTTTTTTACTTTACAATAATTAAAATAATAGTGCACAAGAAAAGCAAAAAAGTTTTTTTTTTTTAAAAAAAAAAAAACTTAGGAAAAACAACAACAACAACAACAACAACAACAAAAAACTTCACAAAAAAAAATCTTGTAGCAAATCAAACCACTTCTTGATGATATATGTGTGCATTTAAGCTAACCTGTTATACAAAGACCAGAATACGTTCAAGAAAAATCAAACTTTTGCACAAATAATGATAAAATTCACACAAACAAATGAAACCCACAGCAAAATAAAATCAAGCCACCCAATGATCCCGCCTTCAAATAATAAAGAGCAACAACAATTAACTCCACAAAACGTAAAGAAAGAAAAAACAAGAACATGTTTCTATGAAAGAGAAAACCAAGAAAATGGAAAGAAAGGGCCACCTGCTTGTATTGAAACTCAATGGTATAGGTCAGGAGCAAAGGGGTGATGTCACTGGCGTCAGGCTCAGAGACGGAAATAATGGTGGCTTTGGGAAGCTCATCAAAGATCCGACCCACCTCCGGCAGCCGGAACGACCCGGAGCCTGAGATCGGCGGCTCGGACGGCATTTTCACATACGAACAATGATCCAAAGACATCAAAGAAGAAGAAAAAAAGTGATTGGAGTTTCTTGTTTATATATTGAGCGAAAGCAGCGGAGTTCCTTGTTTGAAGTATATAAATGAAACAATCTCAGCCTTTTTTAAAGGATACTGCACCCAAAGTTACTCCTCCTCTGCCCTTATAAATTTACCATTCTACCCTTGTATATAATTTAAATAACATGTTGAAAAGGAAATTTTCAATTATGGGAGAAGGGTATTCTAGTCAATAGAATGAGAAGGTGCAAAAGTCTAAAATAAGATCCAGGATGACAAGGGATCATTGGTGCGAATAAAATTAAAATTAGAAAGACGAAAAAGAATATTCCAATTTTATGCTAATTAAGAAAAAGGAAGGATTCAATTAAAACATCTTATTAGTATGTAAATTATATCTGTACGCATCTTCAAGTTGGTGGTTGCTCTTTTTCTTGAGGGGACCAGCATGAGAATAGCTTTTAGTTAACTTATTTGTATTTATATATATTTGAGGATGTGTTTGATTGCAAGGAATGTAAATAAAAAACATGAATAAAAATGGCTTTTTATAATATAAATATTATAACTAGATATAGAACAGGTCAATGATTTCTGAATGACACTTTTGATTACAACTTCTTCAGAAAGAAAAAAATACAAAGACGAAGAAGAAGAACAGTAATGTGCAAGTGCCGGAGAATACGGTGTCGAAGATGGTGTTTATTTGAGATCCCAGTTTCGACACAGACAGTGAACTTTTGCAAGAGAAGCCATATAATCATCAGACCTACAAGCAAAAGTAATGTGTAGTGTTTTGCAAGTTAGTAAACACTTGAATTAATTCTAGTGTAGGAACATTGTCGAAAATGCACAACCTCGATCCATACGGAGATTGACATGCAGCGATTAGATGATGTTTGGCAGCATCCATGTCATTCTGCAGAAATGTAAGAAAAAAATATTAGTCATTGCACGACGAGAGTATGTTATATGCTTGATCGGTTTAATAGGTGATACATTGCTTCTTTGATAAAAAAAAATGATGCAAGAATGAGACATGAAGATATGCATGAAGAATTTACAGAATAGATGATCATTAATGTCATATTCTAAACTAAAACTCATTTCAAGTAAACATGATTAAAAAAACACAAGAGTAACCCCAAAGTTCCAAGCAAACAAATAAGGAAAAAAATTGGGAACTCTAAGCTGATGGTCACTCTCTATTTCAACTAGTATTGATATGTAATAGTACAATATATATACATATATATTGATTGATGGACAAATTAAGGAGATAATGAAAAGTAAGTTATGAGTCTAATCTTTTGATGCAATTTGTCAAACTAGAATCAATATTTATACCAAGACAGGTTGTCAATTAGTTTCAAACCTGTGATTCATGATAAAGGCCAGCATACAAAGAAGCATAGAAATACTCATCCACCCGGCCACTCAGAAACTTCGAAACAAGCTGGAAAAAAACATCAAATGAAGATTTTATTCAATTTCGATCAAATTATACAAAAGGTGAACATGATTCTAGCTACTAGCATTTATCAGAAATCTTATTTTGACACCACATTGTTGTAAAACAAAGAAATCATGCAAGAGTAACTGAAAGTTAATGCAAACTCTTCAACCTTCAGATAGGATGACCAGGTGCACATAAAACAAACATCAAACCAGATACATTGAACATGCACATAGATATCAACTTATCAAAACAGCAGAATCAAATACAAAAAATTCACATATAAATAAGGTGGTTCTCCACATACCAGCTCTGGGTCACCCCCATCTTTGAACAAATTATAGGCTTCACGCATGACAGGACGTGAATCTCGACCAACCTGTAGAACCAAGCAAAAGTTTGCGACAGAAATAACATGGACTCCGAACAATACCGATATACAACACTGATGTCATATATTAGAGAAATGATATAGTTCTCATAATATTACAAACTTGCCTCTAAGAACCGCTTTCTTGCTTCTTCTACTCCATATAATTGAGCTTCACATAAAAAGCACCATATGGATTCCTCTGTATCATTTGGATTCTGTGCAACATCTAACCTAAATTGCTCTGCCCCTTCTTCAAACCTGAATCACCATTGACAACAATTTTTCTGTCTTAACAAAAATCCATTGAAAATTATGATATTTTAGTAGATAGATATTTATCTCAGAAAAACAAAATGTATACCTATTAAGATAGTACAAAGACAGCCCCCTCTGCCAAAGATCTGAAAAGAATTATACATGAAAAATCCTATATAGATATGCTTGGCCTTCTGTGCTTTCAAATTTCCACAACAATAATGACATATATAATCACAAAACACAGCAATTCAGATAATTACACTGACATTAAATCAAATTATGTGAAAAAAAAAAACCTTTTTTAATTTGAGAGCTAAAAAAACTAGATTGTCTGGATAAAAGAAGACATACATGCCTTTTGGCGTGGATCCAACTCAATGGCTTTATCAAACTCCGCCAAAGATCCGGAGACGTCTCCCTTTTTACCATCCAGATTTATTAAAAATAAATCAGTATAAAATTTTCTAGATAAGGATGAAAAAAAAACAAAGAGTTCATAGTCTAGCAGCATTGATCCTACTAAAAAAATATGGTGTGAGATTTAAAAACTCCAAATTCAAATCCTACATAACACAAAAACACAGTGATGACAACAATTTTCAATTATGATTTTCATGTTTATTACCCAATGGATAAGAAAGCATTAGCTGGATGTTCAATTTTTTTAACTATGCGAATAACATGCGTGTGTTATACTTTCTCCAATTTTTTTTTATTTGTTACAAATCCATGTTTTTTTTATCTGTCATTTTCTAACATCATAAAACATACATTGTATTTTTTTCCCAAAATTACCGTTAACACACTATTTAAAATAACTAATTTTTTATAAAATTTTGTGAAATAACTAATTCTTTAATACATGTAATTCAGTTAACCATGACAGATAAAAATAAAAAATAAAAAATAAAAAGGGGAGGAGGAGCAGTGTACCTGGCGGAAGAGCTGCATTCCCCGGCGGACGGCGAGAGAGGCTTCGCGGGCTGGATCACGACCTGTTAAGGCATCCCAGATAGCTGATGCCGACGGTAAGAAGAGCCGGCGGGGCAGCGGTAGAAAGGATTGAGGCTTAACGTGTGTTAGACTAGTGGCGAAGGCCGGAGATGAAGAAGAAGGGTGCTTAACAATATGTGGCGGGAATTTAACGATGGTTTGGGAACTGAGAGCCATCGCAGTAGCTTCTGCTGATGAATCAACGGCCGAGGTTTGAAGATGGATGATTCTTGCTTGATATCATCATATAAGGATAATACAATTATTTTTAAAAACATTTATTACATTTTGTTGTATTTTTCAATATATATATTACACCAAAACAAGTATAATGTTCCTTTCAATCTGAAAGGGCTTGTGTATGTAATGCAAGACTTCTACTATTATACTTGTGTTGTTATTTTAAATCTGGATTTGTTTTTGTTTTTAATGTTTTAAGTACTCTCTGAAAAAAAAAAAAATATATATATATATATATATATTATTCATTTATTTAATTTTTGTTCATGACGTGGGCAAACAGTCTTCTCCCACGCATGCATTTAAATGTGCCTTGGAAGAAGTTGGAAGGAAAGTGCCGTGCCAGTCTTTCTGAACAATTTCTCGTAAATACTCTTGTAAAAAATTAGAAATAGCGGATATGTTATGGAAAATGATATTCTCCCTCCACGAGTTTCCCATTTCTCAAGACACCAGGCAGGAAATTACAAGTTTATTCAGCACCAGATATTTCTTACAGATAAAAATGGCTTTCAAATACAGAAGACTATTCAATGTATTCATTTGTCACTCAGCAACAACGAATACAAAATGTAGATAATGGAAACATCGGTTTCATTCATCAATGAATAAATTATGCTCAAATTCCTATGAAAACATGCATAACATTAGCTATGGCTAACTCAATTAAATAAATCCCATTTGAAACTAGAATGAAGCATTCAGTGCAGTGCATTATAGAACCAATCACCAAATCCCCCACGTAGAATAGAGTTGTTTGATAACTAATAGACTTCTTTAGAGGATTACGATGGAGAAAATTATTTCCAACAAGGAAAGGAAGCATAATTCATTCTTTGCGCTTCTTTTGAACATAATAATAATGGAGGAAATTATGTACTCCAAGGGAAGAAAACATTGTTGCTTCCACAGGACATCATCACTATATGGCTCCAAAACATCTCACAAATATATACTTAAAAAGAAGATAAGTAAACATTACTCCGACAGCATGATATGCTCAAAGATACAGCAATTATAATCCGGAAGAAAGCACATGAGTAAAAAAGCAAACATTTGAAGGACAATAAGCTGACATTTTATCATCCTATATTATCATGTGCAAAACTAGCAGTTGTTTGAGTATGTGACTTGGGAACAAAAAATGTTAAAACAAGTTGACAGTTTCATTCATCACGAATTTCATGTCTGTATTCAAAGGAAGTGAGCAAGCTGTATGCAAATGCTGGAATTTTATCTAGTAAGTCAAGAACAGAAATCGATGTTTAAAGTAGAAAATTGGTAAAAAGATATCAATACGAATCTAATAGTCTAAAAAACTCAAATCCTGAATTTTAAGGGGAAAAAAAATACTAATGACTAAAATTAAACAATAGCCTCCTACAAGATAAACAAGCAAGACTGAATGTAATTTTGGACCTGACACATAAGATCAGAGACTTATATATATTCCGCAGAAGCAGAACCGTGTGAATGTAGATAAAAACTTCACGGATGTTGTATTGATGGTATACACCTTTCAGCCTCTCCTGAGCCAAAATTGCACATGATGGCACAGCGCAATAGTAGCAGAATGGTTAACAGAGAATGGTCATGACATACATAAGATCGATAAGCATTCCAGTAAAAGTATATCTATGTGAATGGAGTTCAAAAGTATTATATAAGTGGCACTTTAATGAGGTTGTAAACATGATGAAACGGTGCAAAAAGAACAAACAAACTTTGAATTGGATATGCCAATTAACATGAAGACTCTGTAAAAATGCCAGAATTATAAGTTTGTAACATCAATGACAGGTTATGCACTCAAGTGTGGTGTGCCCAATATGAAAAACAACCACATAAGGTTTGAGGATACATAACAACTATAAGAGCATTAAAAACAGAAAAGAAAGTAAAAAAAAAATCAAAATTTTGAGCCATTTGTGTTAGATGAAATTGAGTAAATGAACAACAACTTGAAGACCAAAATAAAAATAAAAAGGAGATAAAAATTCTCGGAATCAGCTGAAATTAAGAACAAATATCTGAAATATTGAATTATATTAAGCATCAGATCATCAGCGAAACTGAGAAGTAATGACATTATATACAGATTTATATATCACATTTATACAGCTAAAGAAGGAGGGGAAAGCGAGCATCAAATCCCTAAATCAGCACATCAAGGGCACCGCCTTCTCTTTGAGAAATCTACCAACTTTTCTAAAAGCAAAATGAGCGCAATTAGAGAGGGCAATCCAACATACCACCTCATAGAGAAAATCAAACGCCGGATCGGAAGATGAAGACGACCACGACGAAGACCCCGACTCATCCTCCCAATCCGGCCGTCCAGATCCACCTCCAAAGCCCCAACCACTCCCACCGCCATTACAGCCACCACCAAAAGGGCCATCATCGCCGGATAACCCCTGCTCCTCATCGCCTCCATCCATAGACCCCCGCCTAGAGCGCAGGCGCTTACGGCGTGTTAGGGACCGAGGGGTGGAGGCAGAGCGGTAGGGATTAGATCGGACGGTGGAGGAGGCGGTGAGGATGGAGAGCGTGGTGGTGGCGGCGGCGTGGGAAGGGCGGGAGAGGAGGGATCGGGAGAGGCAAAGGCCATGGCTCGCCGATGAAGAGATCTCCATGGCTTTCCGTTTGTGGAGTTTTGCGTTTGCGTTTCGTTCTCTCTTTGTTTGGGACTTGTATTTGTTTCGTTGTGTGACTCTTGCGAGGAGGGAACAAGAACACGGCACCGCCAAAGAAGCTCTAATTCGCACGTGTGGACCTGCATCATCATCATCATCAGAGTGCCTATCACGAGGCAGATGAAATCATCACAGTGATTTGAATATTTCTTGGATTATTATACAAAATGGTGTGAAATTCAGATAAAATGTTAATTTTCAAATTATAATTTTTTTAAAAACTTTTTACAACCTTCTACGGTGCAACATTACACAGTTTTCTTGAACTAGGACCACTGTGATATCTATTTTCATTTTTTTTTGTTTTTTTGTTTTTTTTTTTGAGATGTACAATTATGTGGTAAACGAGTTTTTGCCTTTTTGGTGTTGAATGAAATTCATAACTCATCAATAAAAGAGATATTTAGCGAAGTTAATTCTTTTTACATATTATCTATTTAGATTAATTCGACATTCTAACTAATAATGACTATATCTATAATGTCATTAATACTTAGTATTAGGCTTATCCGTTGCCTTTAATCTTTAATTGTTAATTTTTTTTAAATAATAAACGACAAGCGTCATTTTTTATGAATATAAACAGTACTGATCAGTACTGAAATCCAGGTGTGCACTGTATGTACAGTAAAAAATAATATTAGAACCCCGGATGAACAATGTATGAACAGTAAAAAATAATATAAGAATCCCGTGTAAATAGTGTATGAACAGTACGGGAAACAATACTATCAATTGAGGGATTTGAACTAATGACCTCCTCCTTCTTCATGGCTTCTGCTTGATTTTCTTTTAGGGCTGTTTGGTTGTCTGTGAGTGAAATTATATGTAAGTGAAATTACAGTGTAAGTGAAAATGCTACATTTCTATTTACATCACTGCTGTTTGGTTTGTTGTAACTGAAAATGTTGCATTACTTTTAATTTGTTTGGTTTGATATAAGTTAGAAGATATGGTCACCATGTAAGTAGAGAGGGTGAAATTACCCCCAATATAATGTATTATTATTAATTATTTAATGCATTTAAAAAAAATAATTTAAACTAAAATAATTAATTTAATTTAATTTTTAAATTAAATTAAATGATTTAATAAAGTATTTATTACATTTAAAAATAATAATCAGAAACTCAAATAACTAACCCAAATAATAATAAGAAACTTAAATAATTAAATACTAACTCTAAATAATTAATTTAACTCTCCCCATCTACTCTTAACACTAATGTGAATTAATTAATTAATTAACTTAATAATAATTTTATTAAATTAAAAATATATAAAATTCTTTAATTTTATATAAAAAAATATATATTTTTTATTAAAATTAAATACAAATTGGTATATTTTAAATAAAAAAATAAATTTAATAAAATATAAATAAGTATAAGTTTAATTATATTAACAATTGATTACATGTAAGTTTTCATTTTCTTTTAATGCATAATTTGGAGAGTGAAAAATGGTGATTTTAGCCCAAATGTTTGCTGCATTTCAACTTACAGCAAAATTTGTTGTAAGTTGAAATGCAGTAAAAGTACACAAAAATGCAAAACTCTTTACATGTAAAATTGATTTCACAGCAAACCAAACAGCATTTTACATGTAAAACCAGTTACATTACAGCTACTTATGGCTAGTTGCAGGTAGTCAAACAGCCCCTTAACTTCTCTAGCATTGGGGGTTGCTTCCTTCACTTCAAATGTCTTATCTTTATGCTCTTCAAATAATAGATTAATTTTTACCGAATATGCTTGCAATAACCACATTCGTTTATCAAAAGAGAGAAAAAATTTAATAAATCCTTATATTCTTCTATTGCAGTAGCTACATGACCAAATTTTGAAGTCAGGCATCTTAAAACCTTTTCAATAATTTAATCATTAATCTTTTCTCCATAGAATCACACACAACTAATTATTACTATTATTTTGTATAAAACATTAGCAATGGATTATCCACTTTTCATGATTAAAGTTTCAAAGTCGTGTTAAAGTGATTTCAATTTTACCTTGATTACCTTTTGTGTCACCTTGAAATTCCTTTTTTCAAAATCAACCAAACATGGTTTGATACTATTACTACTGAGATGGACAACCTGCTGAATGATCATTAACACTTTAAAAATCTTTTATACTTCTTGACCCTGATTTTATTATCTTCATCAGAATCAATAGACCCATATTAATTCTAAAAAACTTGAGATTTGAGTAATGCCATCTACAAATACTTCAAAACTTATAGCCTTCTATTTTGAAAATTGGGATAAGTGGTTGTGATACACCTATTATAATTCCATTACTTACCATGATTTATTTTTAAAAAATGAAACAATTAGTTTTGAAAAGACTTTAATTTTGCCACCCTCGGCTACTATCATATTACCTTTGTCACATTGCTAGAACCTTCCAAATATTAAAACAACCATGGCAAGACTTTTATTTTCATATTCAAATATCTTAATGGATAATTTATTTAAACAATATAACCATTATTACTTATTATTATAAGTAATAATTATGAGCTTATTTTTATGATAATCTCCAACCTTTTATATAAAAAAATAAGTTTTCTTTATTTGAAGTGTTTTATTTTAAAAATATTAATATAGGAATCTTTTTTTTACGCAAGAAATAATGGTTTGTTTATGTTTAAGAAAATCACTAGCTTTATTTATTTATTTATTCATTTATTTTGTAAGATTGTTGAAACTATATAGTCTACATTATCTCAACAAGATGCATGTTTCTAATTTTTTTTTGAGTAAATTTTTTAATCTCTTTTTTATTTTGGGTCCAGACTATCAAAATAATTATCCAACTTCAATTTTGTTTCACAGAAAATTATCTGACAGATTTTGACTTATTTTTGATGATGTGATTTCGAAAATTCTATGTCAACAGGTGATGCAGAACTGTCAGCTAAACAGACAACGTGTCATATATATAATGACATAGAATTTCTGACATGTATATCATTAAAAATAGGCTAAAATCTCTCGTGTGACCACTCCTTGAAATAAAATTGAAATTAAGTAACCATTTTTAATTTAAATTGAAGTTTGAATCCAAAAAAAAAAAAAAAAATTATAGTTTGGTACCCTCTCTAAAAATTTAAGCTATTTTTTGGGAAGAAATTCTAATCTCTATTTTATTTTATTATTTTATAAATTAAGACAATTAAAGCAAGATGTGTACGAGTATTGGGCCCGTCCAGAACAAATTAACAGGTTGGCCCAGCCCAATAGAGCCAGTGCTGAAGTAAACCCTAGAAAGAGCACTATAAAAGAGAGACTTCGCCGCCATTCCCATCTTCCGGAGAAACCCTAGCACGGGAGCGGAAGAGGAGACGACGATGGTGTCTCTCAAGCTTCAGAAGCGGCTGGCCGCTAGCGTTCTAAAGTGCGGCAAGGGCAAGGTCTGGCTCGATCCCAATGAAACTAACGAGATCTCCATGGCCAATTCTCGTAAGCTCTCTCATTTTTTCTTCCATCTCGATCTCATGGTGTCACTCTTTATTGCTTCTTGGTTATATATACTAAGATTTTTGTCTCTGTGCTTATAGATTAGGGTTTTTTAGACAGTATCCTGTTGGATCTTTTTTATTTTTCTTCATGTTATTCAAGCGATGATGCAAATCATTAGCTTTCAGGGTTTAGATCAAATTAATGTTTTTTTTTGTTTTTTTTTTAGTTTAAGTATTTTATGCAAATCCTTCGCAGTAATCGCTACGGGGAAATGAATCTATGATTGGACTGGTACCATGACCTTTTGAAGTTTATAGTGATTTTTGTTTTTCTTTTGCAACTGTGATTTAGTTTCATCTTCAATCCATGTTACTGCCTTACTGGTAAAGTGTCTGAAAATCTTTAATATTTAATGCTGTACCAGCTTATAGTTTTTCAATCTTTGATATTCATTGTTTGCATTCATATTGTTATATTAAATCACTGTTTGCAAGGCAGGGTTTATTTAACAGGTTTTAGTTTCTCAATTTTAGTTGTTCATTGCTTGCATTCCCATTGTCACACCATAGTTTGCAAGGCAGGGTTTATTTACCAGGTTTTAGTTTCTCAATTTTAGTTGTTCATTGCTTGCATTCCCATTGTCACACCATAGTTTGCAAGGCAGGGTTTATTTACCAGGTTTTAGTTTCTCAATTTTAGTTGTTCATTGCTTGCATTCTCATTGTCACACCATAGTTTGCAAGGCAGGGTTTATTTAACAGGTTTTAGTTTCTCAATTTTAGTTGTTCATTGCTTGCATTCCCATTGTCACACCATAGTTTACGAGGCAGGGTACTCTCTTATTTACTTGTTTTTAGTTTCTCAATTGTTATTGCCCTTTGTTTGCATCCCTATTATCATATCATGGTTTGCATTGCAATGTACTCTCTTAAATGTTAATGCTTATGTAAATTGGCTGCAAGTTGGATTTCATGTGCTTGATTAACCAATTTGATTTATGGTCATAGCTTGTTGGTTTATGGCTTTGAAATACAGGCCAAAACATCAGAAAGCTGGTGAAGGATGGGTTTGTTATCCGGAAGCCCACTAAAATCCATTCTCGGTCTCGTGCTCGTCGAGCCCTTGAGGCTAAGAGGAAAGGACGGCATTCTGGATATGGTAAATGACCTGCGACCTTGATGTTTATTGGATTTTAAGTGTCTTAACTGTGATGTCTTATAAATCACTGTTGTTAATATAGGTAAACGTAAGGGTACCAGGGAAGCTAGGCTTCCAACTAAGATTCTTTGGATGAGGAGAATGCGAGTCCTGAGGCGTCTTCTGCGCAAGTATAGGGAATCAAAGAAGATTGACAAACACATGTATCATGACATGTACATGAAGGTGAAGGGTAATGTCTTTAAGAACAAGAGGGTGTTGATGGAAAGTATTCACAAGTCCAAGGCTGAGAAGGCAAGAGAGAAGACTTTATCTGATCAGTTTGAAGCTAAGCGTGCCAAGAGCAAGGCTAGCCGGGAAAGGAAGATTGCCAGGAGAGAAGAACGATTGGCACAGGTGAGATATTGTTCTTAATGCTCTTGTTCCTTCCTATTTCTTGCAAAGCGGTTTTGATTTGGAAGTTCTGCATTAGACCGTTTTTATGGGTTTGCCATGAAAGTTCACTTGATGGATAAAATAGCTATTAATTAATCGAATGCTGAATTCAACCATGGGTGTTTACATGCATTTTTTCATCTACCCAAAGAGTTTTTGTGAGATTTTAGTTTGAAGAATAAATTGATTATACTAGTTTATTCCAGTTCATTGACTTTTTTTTTAACTTGATGGTGCACATATTAGCACAGTTTTTTATTTTGCTTGTAATCTACATGGTAATATATCAAACCTACTGGGGTTCCTAATATTATATTGAAACAGGGCCCTGGCGAGAGAGTCCCACCAGCGGTAGCACCTCCTGCTTCAGCTGCAGAGTAAGTACTGTTTGTTTTGGGTCAATTTGCCGCCTTTGGTTGTTACGCTAATGTCACATACCTGAATTTTTTTGTAGAGCCCCCAAGAAATCGAAGAAGTGAGCCACGAAGATCTAAAATTGCTAGATATCATAACCAGAAAATTAAGCTTGTTTGAAATTTTATGGAAGGACAGTTGTTTTATCCAGATGTTTTGTTTGTTTATGGGAGATATTTCTATTACTGCAAGTTTTTGTTACAGACACATCCATAACCTTATCATGTTAGTACTTTTGTGTTTATGTTTGCTGATTTTTTGATGGGGTTGTCTTAGATTTATTGCTTTGATGAGGTTAGCTTTATCAATTTTGTTGTTAATAAGTTGCATGCCGTCAGCTATTGACCTTTGCCACACTGGCCACAATTTGATGGATGAAATTTTGAATTAATCCGCAGTTGGTTCTTTCCTTGGATGAAACTGTTGCATAATTTATGACAATTTCATCCGCAATTGGTTCTTTCTTGGGATGAAATTGTTGTATAAACTATGATGACTATTGCGCTTCTTATCTATTTTTGGAAGCAAGTAATATTTATGAAATTTGATGTCCAAAGATGGTATAATTATATTGAAATGATATGGTTTTTGCATGAATTTTTGGGTGGCTTTTTGAAAGTTCGAGAGTATTTTTAATTTAGCTTTTTTTGTAACTTTATTTATTTCCTTCTCTTTTTATCCTAACACTGTCTATATTTTCGTTTTCTAAAATATGCTTTTTCCTCGTTCATTCGTCCAAAGAAAACACGTAAGATTCCCACTAGAGTGACTAGACGATTTTTTTTGTTTTATTTTTAAAAGTATTATTATTATATATTAATAAAGATGCATTATGCATTTGAGAGAAGAAATCCAGCCAACTCACTCCCGATTCCTCGACAAGGTTTTGCTTGCAAGGTTATAGAACAAAAACCAAAGCTAGTTTTCTCGTACCAACCTTAATTGACTTAAATAAATGGCACATGGATATATATAAACAGCAATAAATACTTGCCCATCTGATCTGATCCCAGTGTTTTTTCTCAGCAAAAAGAACTGACCGATTATTATTGTTATAATGCCTACCGCGGAGTGGAAGATTCAAGAGACGGGCACGATTCTAAAAGGAAACACAAGGTTGCAAAACTTTATAATCGAGAGTGACACACACGCAGCATACCATAGCCTCCAGCTTGGCAGGCCAATTCATGAAGACGTACAGCAGAATCTAATCAAGTCCTTGAATAAAACGTTATTAGGATTAGGCCATAAAGTTCGTGACTCACAACTGAAACCCCCCAAGTCAAACATCGTCTTTACTGGGTCAACATCTATATTCATTCCGCATCAGGTTGGGCATTCCTCATGCACGCCTCGTGTTCCTCACGGAGTCTGCCCAACCCAAGTCATAATATTCCCTCATTTTTCCCTGACCTACCCTTCCACCATTAAAATTGTAATTTTAAAATAATAATAAGATCCTAGATGATGTTTGCTAGTGAAAAATAAATATTTTCAATTTTTTATTAGTATTAACTGATTCAAAATTTAGTTCTTATCTAAAACTACATTAATAATAATATATTTATTTTAATAATAAAAGGCTTATTTGAATCTTAAACTTTGCATTAGTCTTTTTGTTTGTCATATGAAAGAAGCTCAATCGCTTCATGTAATAGTAATAGTAAATCTATGCTGTGAACAATTAGTTTAAAATGACTTATTTTCATAGAAATTAACCAATTTTTTTAAATAAAATCAAATATTTGGGTATTTCTTGTTCTAAAAAAAACACACACACACACCAAATAAATTTCTATCCTTTAAAAAAAATTGCAAATTTTTAAGAAGATAACTCACTTTGTTTGTTTGTTCAAGCAACTATTCCTTAAATTATTATTTTTTTTTTTAATAAAATGGATAAATCACAAATTTATTAAAAAAAAGAGCAACTGTTCCTTAATAAACTTAAATAAATACATAACAATAAATTATTTACTATTTTTTAATATATATATTTTTTTTATAAAATATGAGTTTTAATTATAGTTTAAATTTATTAATTGGTATATATATATTAATTATACTCGCCAAACTCGACCTGTTAACTTTCCTAAGGGGCAAATCCGTAAAAACATATGAAGAAAACGTATTCAATTGCCCACCTGCGAGCCTACGTTACGAGAATAGCATATGAATCCAAACAAACGCCACTACCTATAATTATAAATATAAAAAGCAAGTGTGAAGTAGGGATCCACTCACCTCCCAGCATCGACCTCAAACGTTGGATTAAGCCAATGGATCAGCCCCAAAGCGGTGATGGGATCCCAACGCAGCAACAATCACCGGATCGCGACTCCCTCAGCGGCAAGATCATGCTCAGCGTCATCGCCGCCCTCTTCACCGCCACACTCATCGTCCTTCTACTCCATCTCTACATCCGCATGCACCTTCTCCGCAGAGCTCGCCGTCGCCGGGTTGCCCTCCTCGCCTCGGCCGATCCCTTCCATCCTCCCCCCTTCGTCCCACACGGCCTCGATCCCGATCTCCTCCGATCTCTCCCCATCTCCTTCCGATCCCCATCTGATGACCTGATTGAGTGCACCGTCTGCCTTGGCGAGGTCGAGGAGGGAGAGAAGCTCCGGATTCTCCCCAAATGCCGCCATGGATTTCACGTCGATTGCATTGATATGTGGTTCTTCAACCACGCTACTTGCCCTCTTTGCCGCGCCGTCGTGGAGGCACCATCCCCGAATCTGATTATATGCGATGCTTGCACCTCGTCATCTGGTGAAGCAATGGTGGGCATCGAGGAGCCGCCGAGGAGGTTAGATGAGCTAGGGTTAGGGTTTGGATCGCCGGCGTTCATGAGGGTTTTGACTCTTAAGACTCTTTGGAGCCAGGACATGAGATTCTATAGTGAGCCGCTATCGGATGCGGATCTAGAGTTGGGGGAGAGTCCGGATCCGCATCCGTCTCCATCTCCATCCCAAGTTCCGTCTCCTGCATCGGCAGGGTGACACGTGGAGGTTTTCTAGCCGTGTATATGTACACGTGGTTCGCTATATCATCGTTAACCCATGCGAGTACAATGGAGCAGTACATACTATTTCTTGCGAATTTTTTTTTAATGTGATGATGTCATCATATGACAGTGGGGTTTGAGTGACGTGTTTAAATTTTCCTTCTGGTTTGTTAGAAAAGATATAATATCTATATCCTCTAAAAAACAAGAAGCCTAGTGGAATATTAACAAAGTAATACTTTTTATTCACAAAAATTTCATAAACCATGGGCACCAAACATTAACTAAATTAAAAAAAAACATAAGAAAAGACATGATCACAGTTTTAAGTCACATGTATCAACAACCAGAAATAAACTATTAAATGAACGTCTATTCAAAAAAAAAAATTAAATTAATTAAACTCTGATTTCACATATATAATCAAGAAACAAAAGCATTGATGGAATGGACACTAACTTACAAATAAAAATCTTATTAAACTAGATATGTCCAGATACTTTGTCACAAAAAGAAACAGGACAATTAATAATCTCTTGAAAAAAACAGACATCACTTTAATGTTCTCAAATGATATACAGAAAGACTGAAATGACCACATCTTGACACGTGTCAACAAGTGCATGCACATCCAACTTTTTCCACTCACTCTTTAACCGACACCATGTCGCATTCCGGCGAATTCCCCACCACTCACGTCTTGTAAACGCCGTTACCCCCCCACCTAAATTTCCCAAAATACCCTGCATCTATTTACTAATCTTCGAGGTTATTCTCGTCTTTTCAACACGGTAGCTCTATGATCCCAACTCTTTTTTATATAAATGAGTATCCATTGGTGGTTGCTGACTTGCTTTCCCAGTTTTATACAACACTTCACACGATGGATGCGAACACCGGCGGTGACCAGATTCGCAGGCCAAGCATGGCGTTGAGAAGCAAGGTGACGATGATGGCGGCGGTGGCGTTCACCGTCGCCGTTCTCTTGACCATCTTCTTCCATCTCTACCTCCGGCTCTACGCACTCCGTCGCCGGCGCCGCCCCTTCTTCTTCCGGCGGGCCGAGGCGCGGGGGCTCGATCCCGAGGCGTTGAAGGCCATCCCCGTCGTCGCGCAGTCGGAGCTCGAGACCTCCGCCGAGTGCGCCGTCTGTTTGAGCGAGATCGCCGACGGTGATAAGGCACGTGTGCTGCCGACCTGCCGCCACGTATTCCACGTGGATTGCGTCGACGTGTGGTTCTCTTCACATGCCACGTGTCCTCTCTGCCGCTCCATCGTGGCCGTTCCTTCGTCATCAATCTGATCCGCCACGTGGCCCATATCTCCTACCTCTTTTATTTTTTTTTCTTTATCCATAGGAGGGACTTTTTAATGGAAAAAAAAAATCTATCATTTACTATAAAGTATTTATTTATTTATTTTTAATAGATATTGACAAATGGAAAGTGTTGGTAAATGTGAATAGTAATGGATGGATATCACTAGTCAAAAACAGGTGAAATAGAGCTTTCCATCATTCTCAATTGTATCTTTTCTTCACAACTACAATTAGTGGCAGAAACTAAGTCAAGATTCCATAGCTTTCAGTTTTTTCCCAGTGCACACGGCACGTCTTATGTAACTACAAAGCTCCTTCTCCCAAGTTTCTCTTAAATTAAAGACTTTAAACTCTATATATAATCCTTATTTAATTAAATAATGCCTCTAATCATACCATTTAGATAGAAGCTTATATATATATATATATATATGTTGTGTATGAGAGGGAGAGAAAGAGATGTCAGATACTTTGGGAGGATACCATCATTCCATCAAGAGCCAATTAATCTACAGAGTGGGCACTAGTGATGGGAACCACCACTACTACAAGAGCAGCAACTTTAATTTACAAAGATATTTGGTGGGTGGGAGGGTTTATATCTTTAATTTGTCATATATATATATATATATATGGGATTATATTTAATTGGTTTTTTATATTTTGCTTTATCCGCCGCAGAATCTCATCTTCAAGAAACAGTACTAGTACATCATCTGTTAATTAATGGTGTTGAAGTGGATGATGAGACATGGTTTGCATGCAGGTATGGATACTGTGTTTGTGCAATATTGGTCTGATGGTGATCGATGGAGAAGAGAAGATTGAATGTAGTGTATGTTTTAGTGAAGAATTGAAGGATGGGGAGAAGGGAATGGTACTTGCAGTTTGTGCTCATAAATTCCATGCAGCATGTGCACGTGAATGGTTTCGTAATTCTCATGCAACGTGCCCTCTCTGTCGTGCCGTTGTCCGAGCAGATGATCGTTGCTGATACAGAGATTGATTTCTTGGAATTGTTTTCATTAACAAACTTATATAATGTGCATAATTTGTAATTATATATATTTGTTTTATGAGAAAAAAATTAATAATGTTTTATTCATGGTAGTTGTTGACCTTTCAAATATTTGGGTTTCTTTTATTACTTATAATTAATAAGTGACAAACGACATGGCCTCATTTAAAGGTGTCAAAAAGACAAATAAACATAAACTCATTTAAAGGTGTTAAAAAGACAACTAAACATAAAGGTCTACTAACATCGTGATTTAATAACGTTTTAAAAATTTATTATGTGGAAAGAGTAAATATATAAAGTAATGAAAGTCTATCATAATGTACATCCCAAAATGATATATTATGAAATATAGCTCAATGAGATAAATTTTTTACCATTTAATTTTAAAGGGATAAACAATTATCCTACTCTTCCCACAATGATTTTAATTAGAACCAATACTATACATATAATTTTTAGCTCAGTAAATTTTGAGTGAATGATGCTCTATAATATATGCGAGTACATAGTTAATTTTGAATATTAGTCTACCCACTCACTGTTAAATTAAAAAATCACTAGGTTAGACAGTAGTTCTTTTGTTTTTGTTTTGTTTGTAAATTTTAATAAATATAACCACTATCAATAAAGGAATTTTATATATAACTCATAAAGTCACCAAAAGAATCTTAAGTTTGTGAGATTAAATCACCTAGTGTTTTAAATGAGTCTCGATAGTGTTTATTAATATATCTCATTAGTGTATTATATATCCTATATATTGCAGACTACATTTGGATAACGTTAACTGACTGAATGGAGTAAAAATGAAGTTTAAATAATTATCATTGATATATAAAAAGATTTGTGATTTATACAATGTTAATCAAACATCAGTTCCGAGTTAGGGGGGAGGTTTATTGTTTCAGTTTTATTTCCTTTTTAATTAAAATAGTTTATCCACTTAAAAAAAAATTAAACATCAATTCAATACAACTGTGATGAAAATGTCTTTATTTAAATCAGGATGACTTGGTCATGATAACTTAGAATGATTGATTTGAGAAAAAGATTTATTGATGGAAATGGTTTTAACTTATTAAAAATAAATTCAATCACAATTTAACTGAGATAGCAAAAGACTGAATGATAATTAAAAATTGATAATATATTTAGAGGGAGTGTATGTTATGTACATGTAGTCATTATTGGATTAAAATTCAACAGTTTTGATTAGCACAGCTGCGCCCACAAAATTTTCATTTAAGTACTATTGTGCTTATAACAAAAAAAACACCAAAAGAACAACACATCTACTCTTTGGTTTCCGGTATAACCAATTGCTTATTGTTCACTCAATTATTTTTCTGTCTCCACAACCACTTCTCCCTAGAGGTGGGTAAAGGCCGGTTAACTGGCCCAATGGGCCTGACCCACCGGGTTGCAGTTTACCGACCCACCGACCCGGACTCGGTCCAACTGGGTGTAGAACCCGCCGAGCCAGTTTGGCTTGTCTAGCCCGGCGGGTCTGGGTCACAAAAAGCTAGACCCGGAACCGGCCCGGCTTCCATATTGATCAAATGGGCCGGGCCGGGTTGGCCCACCCAATAAAAAAATTTAAAAATTTAGAAAATTTAGAAAATTTAGAAAAAAAAGGAAAAAATTAAAAAAAAATCAAAAAAAAAAGTTGAGCCCGCAGGGCCAAACCCGCCGGGTCACAGGTTTGGCCAAGCCCAACCTGTAACCGGCCCGTCTCTATGACGGGCCGGTTACAGGTTGTTGGCCTGGCCCGTCGGGTCAGTGACCTGACGGGCCAATTCCGGGCCGGGTTACCGCACAGCCCGTGCCCACCTCTACTTCGCCCTATCTCTTTCATTTTCTCTATCCCTCTTCTTTTTGTAAGAAGGGGGACCTTCTACATATGTCCCAAGTTAATGTTTTTATTCATATATTTATACTTAGATATTGTCTAAGTATGTGAATTTAATTTTGTTAATTTAATTCAAACAAAAAAAATTAAACTCCGTGTTATATGAATTTTTTTAATTATAAAAAATGTTTAAAATAAAGGAATTAGGCTAATAAATTTATTCAACTGAATTTAAAAGATTAGATCACACCTTAGGAGCAGTAAATCATATCATAACCCAAATTAAATCTTAATTAATCTGATTTATCGATTTAGGTTTATCTAAATGTATTTTAAAGTTTTATTATAATGATATGACTTTGAAAAATTCAATTACGACTATTATGCTCAAGTTTGGGTTTTTCAAAAAATTTGTATGTTATTATTATTATTATTATTATTATTTCTTTAATATGCACACTCAATCTGATTTTTCACTTATAAAATATGAATCCAGGGACTTTAAAAAAATGTTAACAAAATGCACACGCATAAACAGATAAAATATATTAATGACACACGTTATAAATTAAAAATGACCATGTTACTTTCTAAATCAAGCCGCTCAAAATTTTTTTTTTTTTTTAAATAAAATGGATAAATCACTGATTTATTAGGAAAATAAGCCAGCTCAATATATATAGGTTAAGTTTTCTGGGACATTCAAAGGAATGTCCCTAAAGTGAGAGAGAAAATGAGTTAAACAGCTGCAGCTTGAGCAGCATAGGGTGTTCTTCTTCTTGTGCCTTTGAATCCAGAAGTATCAGTAAAAAAATATTATAAAGTAAGAAAAAAAAACACGGGAAAAAAAAGTTACAATCATGCACAAACACGCAAAGTTGCAAGAACTCGATTCCAAGCAGGTCCAACAACGAACTTAACCCGATCTTGCAATAATCATGACGTCATTAATCAAGTCAACCAAGTCAAAAACCAAAAGTTGTCATACATACGCGTGAAAAAAAAAAACAAAACAAAACACACAGAAACTGCGAAGCAAAGCGCAAGCAAATAATCAATGACTTCAAAGTCTCACTTTTGCCATCCTTTAAAAACACAAGAAAAGAAACCATGCAAACCGAATTCATATCTCCTCAAAACAATCAAAACACAAAACTAAATCAATCCAACAAAGCAATATATCAATGGCAACAATAGTAGGTTACAGACCAACCCAGTATTACATCCCAGCTGGTTATTATCATCAAAATGGCAGCAATACTTCTCATGCACCAAAGATTTTGGTCTATATAGTCCTCTGTTTCTTCTTCATCGTCTTCTTTATCATACTCTGGTGTGCCGGTTGCTGTATGCGTCGCCCCAACCGTTGCCACCGTAATATCACCTCATCTACATCTGTCACCACCTCTACAACCAGTATTAACAATAATACTACTAGTACTAGTACAACTACTAGCAGTAGTAATGTTGTTATTATTGAGATTGATGTGAAGAGAGTTGTTGAATCAATACCAGTGTTTGTGTATTCAGAGAAGATAATGGAGAAGCTTGAGTGTGTGATTTGTTTGTGTGAGTTTAAAGATGGACAGCAAGGAAGGAGACTTCCAAAGTGCAACCATAAGTTTCACTTGAGTTGCATTGATAAGTGGTTGTTCTCTCATTCTACCTGTCCTATTTGCCGCACTAATCCTGCTGCTGCTTCATCTTCTTCAGTGCCACCTGTTTAATCTTCAATTATATATATATATATATATATATAATATGGTTGGAAAGTGGGAATGGTGCGCTGCTTAGCGTCAGCGGCTTTTTATTGTTTGCATGCATGTGATGGTAATTATGAAGTGATTGATTTTTTTTTTTTTTTAATGAGTATCATCAAGTGATATTAATTTGATGTAAAAATCAGAAAAAGAAGTAAACTTGGTTCCTTTTTTGGAAGAGGAACTTGTTTTATGAATGATTGATGCTGTTGATGAAGAAGAAGAAAAAAATCCTCTTTTTCTTGTTTGCATTCAATCTTCTACTGTTTAATCTCATGATGTTTCAGATATAAATTAGAGAAAGTTGCAAATTTGGTTTCTCATGATTGCTGTTGTTTGATTTTTTTCCTCTGTTTAATCTCATGACAATTGATAAAGAAATCAATAAATAAATAAAAAATCTCTTTTTTTTTTTTTGTTTTCTCTATCTGTGTGTGTATGAAAAGATGTCGACCATGGAGAGAAAAGCGGGCACAATGAGCAGTACCAATGGTGGGTTGGGGTTGGGGTTGGGGGAATAGGAAATGGAAATGGCTTCTTCAATGGCACTCCTTTTCAAACAAAAGTCCTTATTGATCCCCACCTCCTTCGCCTGCCTCTCATGGCCCACCATCACCAAAAGGACTTCTCCTCCTCCTCCTCCACCACCACCACCACCACCTTCTTCTTCTCCTCCTCCTCCTCAATCAACGCTCAGGTACTCCTTTCCCTTTCTCACCTCTCTTTCTTTCATCTCTTGCATTCTTCTCCAAGCTCTCTCTCTTTCTCTTGTTTGGTTTCTCAAGGAGGCATGGCGTCTGCTTGGAGAGGTGGTGCCGGGGCCGGGGCACTCATTAGAAGAATGGGTAGCGTTTGTCCGTAAGCGCAGCGGTAGGCTTCCGGCCTCCGGCTCTCCTCATCGCCCTCGCAATCACCCTGACACCATGGCCACTTCCCCCTGGTGAACTCCCATTCCCCCAAAGCTCTTGATTTCTTAGATCTATCTCCATTGATTTGAGCCTTTTTAATTTCTTCAGCTCCCCAGGTCCTGAATTACTGGAATCTAGTGGGGAACTGGTAAAGCCTGTGCCTTGTGATCAGGCTCCGGAGATTAGCTTGCGGGAAAGGCTGGGCAATGCTTCCATGCTTGATATTGAATCAGAATCATTCTCATGGGATGCTCTCTCATCCTTGCATCATACCAAGTATACTACCAATGCTGATCATTCTGAGGATGAATTCAATAAAGCTCTGGAGGTACTCTCATGTTTTTTTGATTCTTGGCAAGTTGCAATTGCTGGCATGATTGATGATCTCATGTACATTGGTTGTTTAAATTATCTGAATGATTTGTATTTGTAGGTGACTGTGAATTCTGGTGGTGTTGTTTTCTATGCTCTGTTTAATACTATGAGCACTGATGATCTCTCGCCGAATGAAGCTGCGGCAGTGATCAAATTTTCAACTTCTCGAATGGCCACACAATCGGAACGTCTCGGTTATGAATTCGCAAAATGGCTTGGAGTGCGCACACCTCAAGTGTGTAGTTAGTATTAATGTTTTGAAACTTGATATTTTGATCTTCATCATTTTGTGATTGTATTGCTACTATGTGTGAATGTTTTCAGGCCAGAGTAGTTCATTATTCTAGCACTGAATGGCAATGTATCAAGGATGCAACTGAGAAAGCGAGGGGCATTGCGATCACTGTTGGTGATGAAGTAGGTGAATTAACATGTTCAGAGTTGTTGGAAGCTCTTGAATTGAGCCGATGTCTTTTTCTAATGAAGTATACACACCACCTGATCTTCTTTTTAGAAATTGCACTTCTAGTATGCCTATCTGTTTTTCTGTAACTTTTTTTTTTACTTGTGCTTCGAATTGTCACAGTTATATTCATGGCTCGCATTTGCTGGAAAATTCAGATGCATTTAGCTCGCAAGAAGCTGCTGAAAACACTGCTGCAGCTCTTGGCAGGGTCTTTGTATTGGACCTCATACTGAGAAATGAAGATAGACTTCCATGTCGTCAGCTTGGTTGGCGGGGCAACTCTGAAAATCTCTTATTTGCTAGCAATGTCATCTCTGCAGACATGGATATATTCGATAATGCCTATGATTCTGCAACAAAGATATATAAACCAAGGTTGATACAATATATCCAGAAAGAGAGAAGATCAAATTCAATAAGTGGCAGACTAAGCCACCATAAACCGGACCATATGTCCCTCAGTTTTGATGCAGTTGCTGAGATTGGCCATCACAGATCCACACCAAGTGAAGTATCATCAAATGCAAGTGTAACTGTAATAGGGGATTCTCATATTGTTGCTATTGACTCTGTAGTACCTCGCCGACCTCCGGCAGGAAAAAGGGTTAAAGACCAAGAATATTATCCAAAGGTGGTCGAACTCATGCTTAACAATACCGAGTTTTCTTCCAATCTACTATATGAAGTATCTGGTGGGAAACTGGGATTTCCTTCTACTGATGATTTAGTGATTACAGATTCATGTTCCTCTCTATCGGATATTGACATGGCAGCTGTTGTTCGAGAGTATCGTGTAGGATTTCGTGCAGCTTTGAGAGACCTGCAAGGCTTTCATATATTTCTTCTTACTGTTTACCAGAAACTGGATGGCTTATTTAGAGTTCTATTGCCAATAATTAGTAAAAGTTCTGGTGAGTCTGAGAAGGATGAACCTGGGGCTTGCGACTCTCCATCACATTCTGCTGGTTGTGGTTTCAATTATTTCTCGCCCGCATTCAAGGAAAGGGCAACACAGGAAATAAATGCAGAGTTCAGTGACTTCGAGGCTCAAAAATCTGCTTATAGGTCTCCGCCTCCAGGACGCCGTGATAGCCTTGATATGAATTCTCCTCTCTCTCGTGAGAATTGGAATGGTAGATATTCCAAAGGAAATGGAGATACCCAACGGAGCCTGAGATTAACCATGAGGCTTCGTGATTTCAACAAGTTCTCCAAGGTTGGAAAATCTTTTGTTTAAATAACCGTGATTCTTCTTCGGCTTTGATTTTACAAGTAGTTTATGCTGCTGCTTGTAGGTAGATGTTGAACTGAATAAAGAGCTGGAACAATGGAGTGAACTGCTTAGGACTGATGTGATCAAACTCTGTCAGGAAAACAATTTTAACACCGGTTTCTTTGAAGGCAATGACAATAACATCATCATCGATGCTTATGAGTTGAAGGTAGTTTCCAGTATCTCATCTGGCTTACATTTTACGTGGATAAACTAGTAATAGACCATTAATTTGTTTTATTTTCTTTTTTGCAGGTTAGACTTGAACATATACTTGAGAGAATAGGCTTGATATCTGATGCTGCTAATACTGAAAAACCATCTCTTATTACCAGTAATCTTTTCATCGGCGGAGCTTTGGCTGCAAGGTCTATGTACACTCTTCAGCACTTGGGGATCACCCACATACTGTGTTTGTGCTCAAATGAAATTGGACAATCAGATTCTCAGTATCCTGACATGTTCAACTACCGGAACTTCTCAGTAAGCTTTTAACTGTCAGTATGATACTAGAGCATTCTATGACACATCCAAAACAGTTCATTCATTGATGTCTGCTTGTAATATTTATAAAGATTATCGATAATGAAGATGAAGACATTGCTGATCTCTTTGAAGAGGCTTCTGATTTCATTGACTGTGTTGAGTACATGGGAGGGAAAGTCTTGGTGCATTGTTTTGAAGGGAGAAGCAGGAGTGCCACAGTTGTTCTCGCTTACTTGATGTTGAGAAAGTAAATAACATTTTGCCGCCCTGCAACACTAGTAGTAATAAATAGCAATTACAAAGAATTATATGTTTGTTTGTTACCTTCAGGGGGCTCACATTGTTGCAAGCATGGAACAAGTTAAAGAAGGTGCATAGACGAGCACAACCAAATGACGGTTTCGCGAAGACTCTGCTTGATTTGGATAAAAGACTACACGGGAAAGCTTCGATGGAGTGGCAGCAGAGGAGGCCGACGATGAAGGTATGCCCCATATGTGGGAAAAATGCAGGGCTAAGCAGTAGCTCACTTAAGCTTCATTTGCAGAAGTCTCACAGAAAGATATCTTCAGGGAGTGTGGACAGTGCCATGACTTTGGAGATTCAAAAGACTTTGGAGGCTCTCAAGATCAGCAGGGGTGGTAGTATTAGTCCCACTCAGAAGCAGCCCCAGTCCTTCATTGAAGCATTCGCACCACACTGGTGATTTTCTCGTGATTAACTTTAATATTAACACTAATGAGTTTCCCAAAATGTTTGCCGAGTGTGTGCTGTTATTTTTACTTTATTGGTATTAATATCATTCTTTTGCTTGTAGTCATTGACTTTTAAATAGTTATATTAAGTTTCTGAATGAGGTTCTCATTCATGGTTTATGATGTTTTGCACAGTATTACCGTCTTTAAATGCAGGCAGTATAACATGACAAACAAAAAGATGTATCAGAGCATACCATAAGACAGCTTAAAATCAAGTTTATCTAAACAAATACATGACAGATGACCGTAAAGATTGGTATGACAATAAGAAGGTTGTAATTCCGGTGTTTTAAGTAACAAAAGACTCCGACTTGCAAATGGGAAATAAACCATCTCCAGGAAAAATCTTGCCAAGAACATGCAAGAATTCCCTTCAACTGATGCATGCCACAATTGAGGCTGATCAATCATAACTCGCATTCAAAAATTTGAGCAACTCACTGCGGTTGGTCTCTGCCATTTTGTCTTCCTTTGTTTTATCAAGCTTCAATAGAATCTAGTTAAGGCAAAGTATACATTCAATGAGATTTGGGATTTACTGCCAATAAGCATCTGACAAAAAAAAAAAACCAACCTTTTTACCAGAAACAGCACTGCGCCGAACACCATCTTCTTTATCACGAGCAAGCAACTGCAGTAACAAATGCAAAAATATTTCAGAAATACAGAACTGTGAGAACATATTGCGATGCGTTTCAGTTACAATGCTTGATGCAAGTACCTTGGAAAGTTGAATTGGACTACTGGCCCGCTCACTCTGCTTCTTCTATATGTATCTCCCATTGCCAGATAATCACCAATTCGAGATTATACCCAACAGAAAAATGAAACATTCAATCACCCGACAACAGACCCCAGCTCCAATGTCAAAGAGCCAACCCCACAAGAGGCAACAAGTGATATAAGTACCTTATATTTAAAAAACTTCAAAATCAAATGTTAAATTTGTCTACTCTCCTATTTTATAAAAGCGAAAGGCAAAAACTAAACCAAGTATACATAAATTTGTCTGTACAAATTATGCTATGATCCAAGTCATTCATAAGCAGACAGATTCTGGCTTAATAATGCTTTTTACTTTTAAGTATGCATGTTCAACATATCAACAAAATCACTCCTTATCATTTGTAAGATTGTGATGCAAGAACTGCCTTATGGACTGAAAATCATAAAACTTAAGGGGCCGTTCATTTTAGGGAAAGTGGGGGAAGTGAGAGGAAGTGCTCTAATGTCCCCCACCTCTGGTGTTCATTTGTGTTGAAGTGGGGGAAATGACACTTCTCCCACTTCCGACTGAAGTGAATTTTGAACTAAACTCACCTCAGTATTTTTTTTTTTACTGAAATGGAGGGGAGGGAAGTGAGTCAATTTATAAAAACCAACTTCTTTTCATTTCTAAAATCTTTTTTGAACTCATATAACTTCATCCAACACTTGAATCCTTCGGTTCTATTTTCACTTTTTGACAAATGAACATAAAAATCCTGTAAGTGATATCACTTCCCCCACTTCAGGGAAGTGACACTTCCCTCACTTCCTGACTTCCCCTCACTTACATTGAAATGAACACCCCCTAAGAGAATACAAACAAAAAAGCAAAGAAACTAATAGTAACCTACCTCTTTGAGTTTTTCTTTGTCACGTTTATGTCGGAGACTCTTGCTTCTATCCTTCTCTTTGGCCTGGAAAATAAATTTCATAGCACTTGTTTCTAGTGATTGAATATCAACAGCAACAACAATAACAAAAATAATAAGAAAAATTATCATTTAGATTCAAGTTTGACAACCAATGGCCACCTTCTTTGATCTTTCATTCTGCTTGTGCTTCCTCGAATGCCTAGAAGCCTCATACTCACTGCCAGAGGAGCTTTCACTATAACTGAAACCTCACAAAGGGAGTTCACCATCAGTTATCAGGTAAAACACAAATCCTGAAGATTGTAAGCACCCCCAACAAGTCCAAAACTAAAGCAATGCGCAAGAAACACAGACACTAAAGGTCCAATAAATCCATAGAAAATCCAATTTTGGCTACAACAAACTAACAACAAAAACCATTGAACATACTTTGTGACGACTCCGACCATAAAACAAGATTCCAGATTTTCTTTCTTTCTTTCTTTTTTTTTAAATAATTGTGAAAAACTAAGGTCGACAAACTCTAGCAGGGAAGCCCCTTTTATTGCTAAAATTCCACTTTGCTTGATTTGGATTGAAACAACAAAAAAAAAAACATTCACATTAGCTTGTTCAATCATTTTCCAACACTCAATAAACGCAATAAAAAAAGTATTTGGATTAACAGTACACCAAAAATTACGATAGGATAGAACACCGGATCCCCAAATCTCGATCGAAATATTTCCTTTCATTATTTTCTTCTTCTCTTTTCTTTTTTTTTAAAAAAAAAGAATAAAATTACGACACAATCATTCAACCAACAATACGAAAATCACGCTCCAAGCATTAAATTGAAAAAAAAAAATCAAAGCATTACAAACAGCACCTGAAGCAATCTCAATCATAATCCTAGATTAGGAAACAAACGAAACGAATTAGAGAGAGAATCGAAGCTCACCTGTGACTATCAGTGTCCGAATAAGAAGAATCTCTAGGAGATCGGCGCCTACGGCGGCGCTTCATGCGCGAGCTTCGATCCTTGCGTACCTTGAGGGCACCCTTATCTCCGCCGCTTCGATGCCTTCGGCGTCGCCGATCTCTTCTGGTTGACAACGAAGAGGATTCCGACGACGATGCGGACGAGGTCTCCGATGACGAAGATGCAGCCATGGAAATCGAGCAAACAAAGGGAAGCAAGGGCTTCGCTTTCCTGATAAAAAGGATCCCCTTTAATTATAAATAATAATCATAATTATTATATAATAATAATAGTTAATGTAATTTATTTAATTAATATTAGTTCGAATCTCAACGAAAGATGTGCGGTCAGTAATGTGTTTTCATTGCATTACTGGTCATGGGCTCCAAATGGGCTTTTAAGTAAAGTTGGGTCCGCCTTTCCAAAAATAGTTTCAAATCCGAAAAATTAAACCCAAATACTCAATAATCCAACATATGATTTGTAGGCAATGATTGTATTTTCATGGCAAACAAGATTATTACTAAAATTATTCATATGCTTCACTTTAGATGCCCTCTAATTTTTGAAGACAAAAAAATAAAACTTCGAGCACCAAATCAGTTTTAAGAGGGGAGTCTCGAGTTTCTTGAGATCCCATAACAAAAATGCAAAGTGATTTTTTGAGAGGTCACCACATATGCCCCTAGTGAGCCAATTATATGAATAGTCGTATGCCACCTAAGAAAAAAAATTTTATATGTAATTTCAAGACATGTGGTTTTACGTTTTGTAATTGTATTTATCGTATTGTCGTTATTACTTCAACTTCTAATGGATTCTGTTTGTTGTTATTGTTTTATTATGTCATATTTGTATAGTATGTTTTATAATGTTTTCCTACTCTTTTAGTTTTTGTTTTGCTACATGTAGTTTATTTATTTTAAAAAAAAATCGGTTAATTGAACCAAGCATATTATAATAATAAATCATTTTATAATACCATACTACTATTATGTAGTATATATAAAGATGAGTTTTCAATGATGTAAATTTATATCATATAAATAAGCTTAAAAACATTCATATCTTTGATTTGGGCATTTATTTCACTTTTTGAGCATATGTAATAATATATTATATTATTTCTAAACTATTTTTTTAATAGTTTAATTTTTAATATAAAACTTATTTATATTAAAAGACTTGTTAATTTGAATGTGATTTTTATATTTATTGTTATTAACCTACAAACTTAATTGTAATGCTCTTTAACTTAAAGAAAACATCCCATGAGATGCTCAGACTCACGTCTATAGTGACGATAATATGGTAATGGCTTGTGTTTTCGTTGTCATGTACTTTTCCCTCTTTTTTTTTGGGTTCCTTTTTTTCCTTATTTATTTGTTTAATTAATTAAACGTGATCCATTTCTTTAATATGTATGCATGTATGTATTTATATTTGTATGTTTGTATAACTTGCCATTGTTATTTTGATTATTTAGAACATTGATATAATCATACATGACTCATGATCATAAAAATAGCATATAATTGCTATCTTATTTTGGAATTTTTTTTATATGTTATTATAAAAATGATAGTTATTTATATATCTCCACAAAATATCCTTATTTGTTTATATATATATATCTATGCCAAAAATTAACTAAAAAAATAAATCATTTGTATACTCTTATCTAAATACATTTTAGAAAAAAAAAAAACTATATTTTTATAAAATTTGCAAAATGCATTTTAACTATTAAAATATACAAACAAACAAAAAAATTTTTGTAAAAAGTTTATAAATAAATATGATTTTGATTAGAATATATTACCATTATCAACTTTTATATAGACATACAAGTATTTTTCTCTTTATTAAATATGTATACCCGATCTGATCCAATCAATAGAGCTAATGTCTCCATTATGGACAAAGTTATTAATGTAGAAATTTCAGGTTTTTGGTCTAATGGCATTAACCTCACTGTGAAAAGAGTTTTTAGTGCAAGAATTTCATTAATAACACCAAGTTTTTCGATTGTAAGTGCAGATTTATAATCCAAACTCTATATTATAGGATGAATGTGCACGGTCGAATGTCTCAATTTTTGGGTGTTGCCTGTGATAACGTATACACTTATTATACTTATTAAAAAATCTTGTACTAAAAAAAAAAAAAACTATCTGCCGGGAGGGACCTGCCACTTATAATGCTGGCTCCTAAAAGATTAGCTGGTCAACTAACCAGAAAGAAACTCATTTTATAGGTTCATGGGAAAACCATGGTCCATTCCTTTATGTGGGAACTCATGAGTTCACTGGCTTGCACGCACATGACATGGATTCTTGGAAAGGAGAAAAGGGCTTCTTAAGTCTGGCATCTCTGAACAATCTCTGCTCTAGATCTCACGCTCAATTTTAAAAAAAGCAAGAGGATCCTCATGTCCATTCCCCCAACCAAATTCATTAACTTTAGGGCTTTTATATATATATATATATATATATATATATGACTAATGTGATAAGCGCCTTTTTACAAGAGAGTGTTAAAGGGACAAACAAATATAGTAGTACACTAATTACGGTGATTTTAATAATTTCTAAGAATTTATCATATAAGGCGGCTAACACGCGGGCAATTACAACCTATCATATGCACCTAAAATGATATCTCAATGACCACAACCCCACAATGAGTAAATCCTCTATGTCTTGCAGTCCTAAAGGGATAGAGAATACGGCTCATTCCACAAAAAATTATGTGAACAATATTGATACAATATCTTTATAATATGTTTATACAGTACTATACAATATCTGTAGTACTAGAAATTTGACCTTACACCACTCACTCATCATTTTTGATGATTTCCAGTCAACTATCTAGTGATTGGTTTATAAATATTCAACCAAATAAACAATCAATATGCATCATCCATTTTTTTTTTTTAATTGAAATAACCGCTAGCTATTGAGCTCTAATAACATCTGCCCAATTCCAAGTTTAGTTGGTCTGAAAAGTATAAAATTGCTGTTTTTTTACTTTATAAAATGTTTTAAAAAATTTATATTTATGAAATTTTACTATATTTAGTTGACAACATGTAACGCTAGTGTGTTAAATTAAATTTTTAAATACAAAAAATTCTAAAAATATATTTAGTCAATAAAATTAAAACTTTATGAGACATTTAAAATAAAAAATGTATAGACTATGTTAATTTAAGAAAAAAATGAGAGAACAACTGAGCCCAAACAAAGATAAAGACGAAATAAAAAGGAGAAAAGAAGGCTAAAAAGCAAAAGAGTCACTAGGAAAGGACAATTGACAAAAACATCATGTAATGTTACATGATATATATTTAATAAATAAAAAATAAATCACTGTTTTTAAAAAAACCAGAACGAAACAAATAAACAACAGCATGACACAAATTCACAGCATACAATGCATTCAATATATATATATACACATACATCTTGGTTAACAAATTAAATGAAATTAGTGGGGATGATGACAGTGGATCATGCATGCATCTCCTGCCAGAGGGAGAGCCCTAGTCTCTTTCTTCTTCTTCGTAGTAATTAACTCTGTGGGTTCTCTATACCTCATGGTTTAACTTTGTTTTTTGCTCCCTGTAAAAATTCATTTTTCACCATTAGATGACTCATATGCCACGTGTCAAGATAGCTTCTCCTCCACTATCAATATAAATATATAAATACATTACAACCATGCATACTTTTGAAAATAAAGGAGAATTAGGTAGACAATATTGAAACGCTGAATGAGTGACATGAGGGACATAACCGTGTCGGTGCATGGCAGACGTCAATGCTGGATCCCATCCAACTTCAATAACTCATTATCACTTCCTCTTCTCCACAAACTTAAGTCTTCAGCCGCAACTCCCGCTTTGGATCCTTCATACAAACATGATTATATATATAATCTTTTGAGAAAGATAGATATATATATATATATATATATATGTATTGAAGGAAGGTGATGAATTTGTGATGGTTGATATTCATTGTGTGGGGGAATGGAGGGAAAAACGTGTAGGTAGTACATGACATGCATGGCCCCTCCATGTGGCTTGAGTTCTCTTTGTTTCAGTGCCTCATTTATTTGATATATATTTCTCATGTATATTAGACATGCTCATTTGCAACAGGACAAGTCCTTTAATTGAGAAAACAAGACAAATTGAACAAATATTATACGCCTTCGTTCACACATTTCTATAGATGATTTTAGTATCTAATATATATATAGATATAGAAATAGATATACAATGAATTAAGTAAGAGAGTGTTGTAGAGGATATGAGATGAGATGAGATGAGATGAGATGCGATGAGATGAGATGATGACTTCTTGATCACAGGAACGTTTGTGTCTTTATCCGGCAAGTTGGTGTGTGACTTTTGCAACATGCCCCATGCTACAAACTTCATAATTTTTTTTAATGTTTTATATATTTAAAATATTTTCATCTATTAAGGTTGATCTATTGATTATATCTCGTGAGATACTAGATTCTCCAATCAAAACACATATTAATTATTGCATCAAATTATCTAAAAAAAAACTAATAATTCAAACCAAAGGGTCCATAGCCGAGTCACATGGGTCCACTATCAAAGATGTGGTGTGGAATATTCAAATGCCCCAAATTTGAATCCCATTAAACACATACAATGGTGATAGATCTTAGTATAGATACAAACTTACAGTCTAAACTCTCAGGTCATTTCGTGAAGTCATAAAAGTGAGATGATTAATCTCTAGCTTATGCACACATCCTTAATCAATTGGGCTTGTTGCATTTGTTTTTTTAATATATTTATTAGTTATTTTTTTAAATTTATTATTAGTTTTAATGATTTAATTTAATTAGTATCAATTAAAATATTTTTTATATGTAGATGATAATCACCCAACCATTTAAAAGAAATCAAGAATGTCCATATGGGTGGAATTAATATTTCATATGGGTGGAATTAATATTTCAACACATCTGTACATATAGTTTTTATGTACTTTAAAGTATAATTTTGGATACTTTAAGTGGCAGTTGCACGATCAATAATATATATATATATATATATATATATATATATATAAAACTAAAAATTTAAACTCCACCAAAGTTTCCATTTATAAAAATAATATATATTATATTTGTAATAACTCCTATAAAATGACACAGAATAGTTGTTTTGGGGGAATATATGAAGATGAGTGCGTATGGACTTTTTTTTTATAAAATTTAATTATATGCATATATAAAAATTAAAACTCCAGTCCATAAAACACAAAAAGGAAAAAAAAATCATATAAAGCTTCTTATTATATATATTTTTTGTGTTACACCGTCAATGATCATAAAAACATGGGAAAATAAATTATAAGTTTCTAAAAATTTCAAAATATCTTAAACTCAGATTCTCTGATATTTAAATTTACCAAACAATTCATTTTTTTATGACAGATTATTTTTCAGTTCACACAGATTACTCCATCAGTTTATTTTATCTTACAATATGTATTTCTTACTAAAATGTATAGTTTTCATTTAACATTCGATGTTTTCATGTAATCAAGTAAATTTTCACTTTATATATATAGTATTTTTTCGTTTAATATATGACCATTATGTTTAATAATATCTGTTTCAGTTTAAAAACATTATAAAATATTTTTTTGAACAACACTTATTTTTATAACAGAAAGACAAAAAAATCTAATGTCAGAAAAATAAAAGTTTTTTGAAAACACTTAAATTTAATGAGAAATATATAAATAAGTGTAATTTGGAGAGATTTTTAATACATTTTTAGTAAAAACATTAAAAAAATTTTTTGTTTAATGCACTTATTATATTATCATATTATATTATATTTTATTTTGCATGCATGTCACACAGTTAAATAAAGAAACAAATAAACTCACAGTCTAGATTGTCGAGTCACAGTTCAAAATTCAAAAAAACGACGACAAAGAACAAAAACTCTTTACCGACAAACTTTATTTTTTTACTTCCCAGAAGATAAAACTATAAATTTCCTTTTTTTTTTTAATTGTTTTTTATTAATAATATCAAACTGTAAAAAATAAACAAATAAATAAATAAAGCATCTATAAATAAACCTCATCGTCTTCTCCTTCCTCACTCCTCTCTGAGCTCTCTCAACAATGGCTTCCATTATCAATGGCAGCAGCTGTAGAAGAAGAAGAAGAGCATCGAAGCTCATCTTCTCAGCCATTCCATTCTCATGCCTGCTTCTCCTTCTCTTCTTCCTCTTCTCCTCCTCCTCCTCCTCAATAAGGAAGCCATTCTCCACCACCACCAATCCCCATCTCCACCTCCATCACCACTCCCACTTCGAAACCATAAACACAGCCAAAGCCCATTGCCATGGCACGCTCTACCAAGACCTCTGCGTCTCCTCCCTCTCCTCCATTCCCAACCTCGCCTCCAAAACCATACCCCAAATCATCTCCTCCCTCATCAACCGGACCACCTCCGAGGTCTATGACTCTTCTCGTAACTGCTCCAACTTCCTCCGCCGCCGCCACCTCGATCTCCGCCAACAAGTCGCCCTCACCGACTGCCTCGAGCTCTTCGACGACACCATCGACGCCTTCCGCACCGTCCTCTCCGACCTCCGCATCAACGCTTCCTCTCACAAAGACGACATAGAGTCATTCCTTAGCTCCGCCATTGCCAACCAGTTCACTTGTTTAGACGGCTTTTCTCACGTCCTCGACGGTAGCCTCCGCCCGAAGATCGAACGCAAGCTCCGCCACATCTCCCACCTTGTCAGCAACTCCCTCGCCATGGTTAGAAGGATTTCAAAGAGAAAGAAAAGAAGGGAAGCACTAGAAGGGTATGGTAGGATAGTCAGAGGCTTCCCGGAGTGGATCAAATCCGGTGACCGGAAACTCCTACAGTCTGCCGGAAATACAACGAATGCCAATATAGTGGTGGCCAAGGATGGCACTGGGAACTTCACTACCATCGGAGATGCCATTGCGGCAGCGCCGAACAAATCTAAGACGAGGTTCATTATCTATATCAAAGCCGGTGCTTATTTTGAGAACGTCGAGGTTAACAAGTCCAAGACCAACTTGATGTTCATCGGCGACGGCATTGGCAAGACTGTCATCAAGGCTAACCGGAGTGTCGCCCAAAATTTTACCACTTTCCGGTCAGCCACTCTTGGTATGCATCTCTTCTTCTTCTACTTCTTCTCTCTTGTTCTTAGATACTCTGAAACAAAGGTGAGAACTTTATGAATGAATGAATGCAGCTGTGTCTGGTGCTGGATTCCTGGCCAAAGGGATAACAGTGGAGAACTCAGCCGGGTATGAAAATCATCAAGCAGTGGCAATGAGGAGTAGCTCTGATTTATCGGCGTTCTATCTATGTAGCTTCGTTGGCTACCAAGACACACTCTATGTTCACTCACTCCGGCAGTTCTACAGAGAATGTGATATATATGGTACTGTAGATTTCATCTTCGGTGATGCTTCGGTGATTTTTGAGTTCTGTAATCTCTATGCGAGGAAACCAGGTCCAAAACAGAAGAACATCTTTACAGCACAAGCAAGAGAGGATCCAAATGAGAACACTGGCATTGTTCTACACAAGTGTAAGATTGCTGCAGCTGAAGACCTTATTCCAGTGCAGTCAAGTGTGCTATCTTATCTTGGCCGGCCATGGAGGGAGTATTCAAGGACAGTGATTATTAGGTCAAATATTGGTAGTTTGATTGATCCTGCTGGATGGTTGGAGTGGAATGGAACCTTTGCATTGAGTACTCTTTACTATGCAGAGTGTGAGAACAGGGGACCTGGATCTAATACTACTGACAGAGTCAAATGGCCTGGCTATAGAGTGATTAATTCCACTGAGGCCAGTCAATTCAGTGTCGCTAATTTCATTAAGGGTGGTGAATGGCTGGGAATTACCACCTTCCCATTCATGTTGGGCTTGTGAACTTCTTTATTCCATTTTTCTTTTTCTTTTTAATTTACCACGTTTAGTTATTTCGATGAATAAAATTGCATTTATCTTGAATCAGCACTGAGCAAATGCAGAAAAAAGTTGGGTGCATTTTGTAGTTCAATATACAGTGTGTTTAGAAAGATGAAAAGAGAGAAGCGCAAGAGCCAGAGCTATGGCGAGAACCAGAAGGGAGTGGTTCATATAAATGAAAAATGTCTTCCCTTTCTTTTTCTCCATAGTCATCATCATCATCATCATCATCTGCCTGTTCTGCATGGTTGTGGCTAATTGTCCTGCTTTAGTTTCATCTTGTTGTAACACTTCAGCAGGCCATACTGCATCTTCATTCTCTGTAGATGAAGCTCCAGAGTTATCAGATGAACCTGTTCCCTGTTCACAGGATTCAGTAGCTGCTTCTTCTTTTGCATCCCATTCATCTACTTGCACTTCTTCAGTGTTCACAGCTGGCTCTCCATGGAGAAACTCCTCCTTAACAAGTGGTTCTGTTTCCTCTTCATAGGATTCAGTAGCCTGTTCTTCCCCTCTTTGATTGCATTCACATTCTTCTTGTTCTTCAATATTTGCAACAGACTCTGCATCAGGTTCTTTGTCTATTATCATAGCATTGTTGAAGAATGACCCTCCTTTCTTTGCATTGGTTTCATTGCATTGACCTTCTCCTTTCTCAGCAAGTGGCTTAGTTTTGTCTTGATAGGATTCAATTGTTGGTTCTTCTTCCTTCTTAGAGTTGCAACCTTTTTCTCTGCAATCACATTCACCTTGTTCCACTTCATCTTTTAGCACAACATAGGTTGAAGATGACAGCTCTCCTTCCTCTTTATTGGTTTCATTTGGTTGAAATCCCTCTTCTCCTTTCCCAAGCTCCTCAACAACTGGCTCTGTTTCCTCTCCACATGATTCCTTCTCTCCTAATACTTCATCATTGACCACTAACTTTGTATTGGCTTCCATCTGTTCTTCTTCATCTATTTGCTTATTATCATCTTCAACATGGATAACTACTTGGTTGCAAGAATGGACAAACAACATCTCATCAGACAATTGGTCTTCTTCTTGACCATGGTCATTCACTGTAACCTGGTCCCCCTCCCCTTCTCCTACTCCATTACAAGCATCATCTTCTTTTTCTTTTTTCATCTTTTCATCTACAGCGCATGCACTTACTTTTTCTTCACCAACTTGTTGTCTGTCATCTTGATTTTCCACTCTCTCATATGCTTTCAATCCGACAACAGACACTGCTTCCTCCTTCCATTCTTCTCTTTCCTCTGTATGACTTTGGCATAAGCACAATTTTTCATCAACCTCAGTCATGGATCCAGCCTCTTTCTGAAAAACAAATACAAGATCAGGATAACAAAGAAATTAAAACAATCACATATACTCACCCATAATTTTTCTGCAGGAAAAAAAAAAAAAATACAACCTTGATTTCCACCAAACCATCAACAACTGTGATCTCCCCATACCTACAAAAAGAAACAAACAATTATCATTGACCATCACCAAACAACAAAAAAACAAACTTTAATTTAAGCAGAACTCTGCAAAACTGTGTGCTACCCATTGATTATGCTGCCATCTTTCACCTCCTCTTCCTTCTCTTTATGATACTGTTCATAATCTGACCCTGCAGTTGTCTTCCTGTTGTTCCTTTGCTTATGAACATGGCTTCTACGGGCAGCCCAAGCTGCAGCTATGATAACACCACCAATAACAAGGATCCCACCACCACTAACCTCTAATCTCATCCATGGCCTTCTCTTGTTCCCCTGATTTGCCTCTGCTCCTTGTCCTCCTCCTCCTCCTTCCCTCATTGTTTCTTTGCACAAATGAATCTCATCTCTTGTTTTGACTGTGTTATTAGGTTAGCTTATTAATTGATTAATAATTATATGTTTTTTCTTTAATTAATTTAGAGAAAGAGATATGTGGAAAGAGAACAAGGCATCAGCCTAAGAATTAGTGGCACAGTGGTGGGATTCTCTCCGGTGTCCGTTTCTGTCTCTTCTCGTGCTTTACTTCCACTTGTCAGACGGCCCTACCATCCACGGGTGGGCCCAACTCGCAGCTTCAGGAAAACATAAACACGTGGTGACACGTGTTGGAAGACTTTACCCAACAAATACCAAACTTCATATTATCAAAAGTATAATAATAGAATAACATTCATAGCAAAGAACTATTCCAACTTTCAGACTTCCAGTTCTAATTCAGTCTATAAAACAAATAAACAAACAACCAACTAAATATTATCTATGAAGATCAATGATCTTTTTTCTAAAAAAACATGACTAAAGAAAACAAAAAGGTCTCAGCTTTTTATTTCAGGGGTCTGGTGAAGATGGAGGGCTGTCTTTCATGTAGAAAGGGATGGGCTTATCAACCCATCTAATTCTGCATCCTTTGTCTTGCAGGATCTGAATCAGAGCTGGTGAGATTACATCCTTGAGAATGGTAGGCAGCTTCAGCTTCTTCAATTTGTCAAGACAGGACCGCAATGCCAACATGAAACCTTCTTTTCTAACATGAGTTAGATGCACCAGCTTCACATCCTGAAGGCACCTCAGATTCCAGAGCAACCTTATCAGGACTTGTTCCGATATATTGCAGTATGATATGTTGATCTGCAAAAGAATAATTTTAACAGTCCATCAAAATGTTCGAGTTCATAAAGCACATCCAAAAGACACTGTTTCGGTTGGCTATTAAATATTCTGTCAAGCATAAGCATGCGAATATAATAAGTAAAGAATTGTCAGTTGATTTATTATAAGACTTTGATTCTTCCAGCCAGGTGAGACCCCTACTTGGTAGTTGCTTCTGATGATGAATATAAAGTTAAGATTGCAATCTAAACAAATATAGCTTAAGCTAAAAGATTTAAGTAAGACACTCTATGCACCTGTCTGAGGTTGATCGCATATCTAGCAAGGCCAAGAAAGCCAAGGTCATCCACCGCAGAACAGCGCTTCAGGTCCAATTCTGTAAGATTTTTACACCCAAAGGCAATGGCTACAATCCCTAAACTTGTAACTTGAGTCAAACCTCTCAGTTCAAGATCTTTTAACTCTGGCAAACAGCTCACATACTTCATCCCTTGGTCTGATATCCTTGTGCAGTAGCACAGATTTAGCTTCCTGATCTTCTTGCAACCATATGCTAAAGCAGCCAACCCATCATCACCTATTCCTGTGCATCTGCAAAGAGAAAGACAAATTAGAAAACCTTGATAATTCAGAGAAAATAAAAGACTTTTTGCACCGATGAGAGAGTTACCTGTATAAATCAAGCTCTTGAAGTTTTTCACATTTGGCAATATAATCAAGACCATCGTCAGTTATGCTTGGGCAAAGGCCTAATTTCAACTTCATCAACTCTGAGCATCTAGATAAACTCTCAAGTGCTGCAAAAGATAAGATTGATTATAAGTTTATAAATGAGATAGTGAAACAGCAACACATTTGACATCATGCACAACAGAATTGTTATACCTGAGTCATCAAGATCGCAATCTGTGAGATCAACCTCTTGGAGATTTGGGCAACAAATTCCAATGTACACAAGGCCTTCATCAGTGATGAGACTACAAGACTCAAGGAGGAGGGATTCGAGTTTCTTGCAAGAATTGGCAATGGCGATGAGGGAGTCATCAGTGACATCATGGCAACATGTCAGATCAATAGTCTTTAAGTCAGCACAATTAGATACTAGCTCAGAGATATTCTCATCTGTAACACCCTTGCATTTGCCAAGTCCTATTTTAGTCAAGCCCTTGCAGTTGGCACCGATGATCTTAAGCCTTGGTTCTGAAACTTCAGAACCATCAACTTTTATAGTATGAAAGCCATTCGTCAGCATGCCCAACTTTGACAGGCAATTCAGTGGTAGATCCTTCAATTTTAAGTTCAAAACATTTAGAAAAAAATGCACAGGTGAATAAAGTGATTGATCAATTTTAACACTCACAACGTAACAATCACTGGCTTTAAGTTTTCGGAGAGACTTGTGCCCTTCAATAATTGAAACCAAGCCAAATGCACTCACATTATGACAGCGAGAGACATCAACACTCTGCAATTCATTAAAAAAAGTTATAAAAAATCTACACATTGTCCTTCTTTTACAAAATACTATGGACTAGTGCAATTCATACACATCACAAATGCAGAACAAGTTATATAAATCCTAAGAAATCAGTAAAACTTTTCATGTTCAGGCAGTAACATCATATGATTTTCCTGATTTATAGAAGCAAGAATATTCTAACCAATTAAAACTAATGAAAGCAAAAGAATAGAAGAAAACGATAACTAGGTAGAGAAAAAAAAGAACAGAATGATCACCAGAAGTGTATTGCAATTCTTTTCATTATTGAAATAATTAAGGCCATCATCAGTTATATAGTAGCATCCAACCATTTTCAGAACCTCCAGCCTCCCAAGTGTAGAGATTGAATGAAGAGATTTATTCGTCACCTGAAAAAAAAAAAGGCAAAACTTCAGCGCAATCAATCCACTGTCACAACCTCCACATCAAAAATCAGAAATTCAGAACATTTAAAGAAGCTAAAATTTAAAACTTAAATCTTTGCAAAATTGAAACTAAACAACAACCGCTGCGAATAAAAAAGAATTAGAAACAAAAACTTCAAATCACGCTAACAAATAAACATAGATTTAAAATCACGAATGACCAACTGACCAATAGATAGGATATATCCAAAAACTTCAAATTCTGGCACTTATTCGCCAGCAACTTGATCCCCAAATCCGAGATCTCAAGACACCACTTGATCCGAAGCTTCTCCAGACCGGGACAGCCGACAGCCACCTTCGCAAGACCGACATCCGAGACTCCCAAACACTTATCCAACCTCAGTTCCTTCAAGCCAGCGAGCATCGCCAGCACCGCCACCTCCCGATCCCCAACTCCAACGCAGTGCGAGAGATCCACGCTCTCGAGCCGCGGGCACCCACGAACCATCGCCGCGAGACCCCTCCACCGCACACCACTCGCCCGGCTAAGGTTCACCTTCCTCAGCCCCGGCGCCGCTCCGCCGCCGAGAGCCGCCGAAAGGCAAGTATCATCTAGCCCGGCGCACGCCGAAAGGTCGAGGCTTTCGATAGCTCCATAGCATCTGATGAGCATACCCAGTGCCTCCCGGCGAATCACGTTAAGATCTCTCCTCTGCAGGCACTCCGCGCGGTGAAACGCGCGGGAAACGAGCCGGATGGACTTCCGATCAGCCGGCTCCGGGACACGATCGATGATGTAGATCAGGAGATCCACAGGAAGGACGGTGATGTGAGCGTGATGGGGTGCCATGATCTTGGAAATGGACGGCGAGGATTTCGTTTAGGTAGGGATGAAGAGGAACGAAGGACAAGGGAGGAAGAGGTGGTGAAGTCGGAGGGAAGAGCCGATAATGATGTGCCTAAGGAGCACCGATCGCTTCAGAAGAAAGAACAGCATGGTCCTTTGGTGCTGGAACAGGATAAGAGCGGAGGTGACAGGCGACAAGTTGTCTGGCCGCGGCGCACCACACCGGGGGTGAAGACGCCGGAGAGAGGGATGAGATTTGATAAGAAGGAAGTGAGAAAGGTGATAACTCCTCGGAATGCTGCCTCCCCTGGGTGATATTTGCAGCCTTGACTTGGATTTACTTTAATACCCTAATTAGGTACCGAAATGCGTTACGGAATGGAGGGTATTTTGGGGATATGGCAAAAAGTGAGTGGACACGTTTCAGTATGGTATTGGTCAAGGTGTTATTCGACCGGTGAACGTACCTCCCCAAGTACAGGCCGTCAAGGTACGAGTGGTTGCCTTTTGTGTCAAGATCTCAACCCGATGTCTGATCACAAACAGAAAATAATTTTACATGATGACGTGGATTATTTTGAACTTGACAGCTCGACAAAATGGGAAGAATCGTGTTCGAATTCCAACAGCTGTAGTTTTCTCAGCTCTGTGTTGAAAACCCGTACCGGCAATAGCGGGGACCACTAACGTGGCTCTAGCCCGTACTTATCTAAGGACGGGGGTACCTGGGGGTGTGCGAGTGGGGCCCACACTCCCATCAGATTTTTCATTTATTTATTTACTTTTACTTACCAGAACCAGAACCTTCTTGACATTACAATTTTATAATTATTATTTCACAGGGCGTCAAGATAAAAGTTAGATAAACTACTATATTGGGTAACTCCATAAATATATATCTATATATATATATACACACACACCAAATGGTCAGCGGCTGAACAGAATATTCAAAGATTGTTCAACAATTATTTTGTATATTATTGCAGAAACATTGGATTATGATAAAATACATCTCCATGAATGTATCAATCTTTAAACTATATAAACAGAATTGAAGTATTATTTTGTTAAGGTATGACAGACTGTTTGTATAATTCATCCTTGCCATCAGATGGAGAATTTCTGTGTGTTTGATGCTGAATTCCGGCATATGTTTCTGCTGAAGCTAATACTTCACTGGCATTCCAGTACCAGGGTTTTACATGAGGAGATGAATATGATGATGAAGGTGAAGATAGCATTATTGACCCCCAGTCTCTCAATCCTGTTTTAACTTCTCTCACTCTCCGACGAGCTAATAAGCCGCCTGCATCTTCTTGTTTTACTTCAGACATTGTTCGGACAATGGCCACGCACAGAAGTAACACTATTACTGCATCTTCTTCTGGTAGGAACTCCATCGCGAATAACTTCCAGTTTATGAGAGCTGTTGCCTTCCCCTCGGGGTTCTCCGGGGAGAATCGAATTAGTGTCACATAATGTTCTTCCTCGTTTGTTTCATCAATTGATCTCTGTTCCTTCATTTGGTACTGCAGTTTTCTTCCTATGTGCAAACTTGCCTGCAAAAGTCCATGACATTTGTTAACAAAATCAAGCAGTTGGCTTAATGCATGCGGTTGTTGTCGCCTTGTTGCAGTCTAAATTCCTAATATTAAATAATCTCTTGATATTATTGGTTGCATTATAATTTTGTTGATGTAACAAAGAACTATAATATCCACTTGAACTATGACAGATACGAGAGAAAGAGTGTTTGACATACCGACTCAGAAGAGTTTTCATTTTCTAGCAAAAAGTTGAGCCCATCTCCCCATTCTATTGTGAGTACATCTCCTGATGATAGACACCAAATCGTTTTCTTATCTTGCAAGTCTTCCTTTTTCGGTGCCGCCGTGCCGACAACATTGTCTACAATAAGAAATAAATTATCTATAAGGAATTCACTATCCAAAAGCATCCATCACAATGCGCCAAATAAATCATGAAGAACTGCGAACTCACAGCAGTGAAAATCATTAGCAAACACCCAACTTATATATATATATATACATATAGAGATACAATGAGTCTTCTCTCTTGAAAAGTAATGAAATTTAAGGATTACCAGGTGCTGAGCCAACAGAACTTGCAACATATGACCACGGGCCTTCCCGTACTTCAATGATTCTATCCTCCCATTTTACTGCTGTTGGAGTTTCGCCTCCTCTCCTCCAAAATCCTCTGCCTACTCTACAAAATTGTCATAAATCTAGTTAAGAAGTATATGATATATGCTCAGTGTACATCTGAAACACAAGATTTTGGATTAAAGTTTTCAGTAAATCACCGGCTCCGCACTACAAAACACTCCCTTCCTGCATGATCAAGAACTGTGCGAGATAACCAACGACCCTCTTGTGGGTGATATTCTTTCATCCTAAGTATTACATCTGAAATCATGGCACCACTATCATCAGTCACTCTATCGGGCACACACTTCAAGAAGTATGGAGCCTGAACAGGAGGCGTAATCGAAGCCATTGCTCTCATTTGCACATTGAGTTCTCTTGTTAGCGTAAGAGATGTTACCCGTAACAAGTCATTCCACCAGAAAACTACTTGCTTAAGCATTTTGCTGTTGCCTATACAATTACTTCTTTGGTTCCGAACCTCTATCACAATGCCTCTAGTACCAAACTCGCAGTATAGCTGCCATATCCTCTGCCAATTCTTGAATTGTAATTTGGCAATGGGCTTCTCTAACTTCATCTCTCTGTGACACCGAACAGTTTTAAGGCGCATGAACATCTTGTTCACATCTTTTCCTTCCTTACTTTCCCATTTTCCTTTGAGAAAGACACAAACCTGTCAACAGAAATCAGGACAGCTAAAGCTCACAGCTTCAATACTAGAATTCATGTCATCACCATGACAATAATAAATACAGCATCCGTCAACTGAAAGCTCACAGGTTAAATATGAAATTCATTTTATAACACAACCCACAGCAGCACTTGATGATCAGACCAAGAATAACAGATATGAAAGCACTGCCAAGAGAGCAGGTTTCAAGTTTGAAACTTTTCCAATTAGACTAGAAAAACTGGATAATTAGTCATTTCTTTAACTTGGTGGATTCAATAATGTCACTACTCAACTGCATCATTTGTTTTGCTCGCATGCAACAAAAAAAAATAAAAATGTGTAGTCCCTAACAACTAACTATAAAGACCTCCCACTTGTGATAAACAATAAGAGACCACATCATATTACTATATAACTCTTATCTCAACGACCACATTGGCAATCACTATCATTGATTACATATTTCCTAAAAAAAAAAAGCGATTAGGTAAAAGCAATAATGCATCAGGCACGTATCCTTATACTTGGCATATCTCACAAACTCACCACACAATTGTCCATTGAGTCACATACCCCATTGACAAAAAAACCACTCATATCCATCATTGATTGCTATGTTTCTATAGAACCACTATGGCACTCAGAACCAGAAAGGCTTTCAAACAAGTAACAAAAAGGGTCCACTTCAACGACATTCCAAGTTTCAGCAAATATCACATTCACCTTTGATCAGCAAGCGAAATGGGAAAGGTTTCAGTTTTAGAAATGGAACTAAGTTCATAAGCTAAACGAAGAACTTATGATTTTCTTTTCAGAAGGGCAAGAATAACTATTGATTCTAAAACGCAAGAACACGGCAACATCCGAGTCCAGTACCATGAAAAAAATGCCATTTTGTTTAGAGGAAGAGAGTCCCCCCTTCGAAAACAAAAAGATTAAAATTAAAAAAAAAAATAAAGGAAGAAACTGCGGAGAAGGGAACACCTCCAAGAGGAAGCGAGGATGGAGGCTCTTGTACTTCCGATTGAGGTCGGCGTCCCAAGTAGCCCAGTTGAAGAACTCCCTCGCTGGCGATCTCCTCGGATCAAATACCATCCCGGCAAGCTCATATGGCTCATCAAAAGCCTCCTCCCACGCTCTTCTCGTCGATTCCCTCTCCTCCTCCGACGTCTCAACCCCGAAACCCATCGCTCTCTCTTCAAATTCTCCCAGTTCCTTCAAATCCCTCTCATAGCTCCCTGGAAAGCTCTGAAATTCGAGAAAACAACCAACCATTAAACCTTTCCCCTAAAAGATGTAAACTTTGCAGAGAAAACGCTCAAAAAGCCTTGAATCTTTGAAGGGAAATTACCTGATGAGTGAGCCACATGAGAAGAACATCCGACGTGGGTACCAACCGAAAGCCATTAGCCGGCAAGCTCTTCACAAGGCGCAAGAAATCCAAGTACCGGCGCTTCGCAGCGACGAGGTACACAGTCTCAGCCATGAAGGGATCAGAGAAGTTGGCAGCGAGGGACGCATGCCTTCTGATCCTCGCCAAAACATCTCCACCGTCCAGCGGCTCCTCGGAAGCGGTGCTGATCTCCAGATCGAACGGCTCCGATGGGTATCTAAGCTCCCAGATCTCACGGCAGCGGCTGAGAGCGTAGTCCTCATTCTCGTCATCGAAGATGGCCGGCCGGTCGATGAGGAACCCGAATCTCGACACGCAGTAGTCCCGATACCGAGGCTGGAAAACCAAAAGACCCGATTGGAAAATTAGAAGAAAAACGAAGGGCATTACAGTCATTTTAACGACCTCTCACCGGATCGAAGCAGTGGCAGAGCCAGACCCAGTGCACATCGGGTGGCGGGAGAAGCGACGGCGGCGATGAAGATCCGATAACGAGACCCGAAATCAACGGCAGCCATACCTCCTCATACCTGTTGAAACGTGAGATGTTATCTGAACCGTTGACTCGGTAATCCGAAGTAAGGGAGGATGGATGCGAACCGTTGGATGGAACGGGGGTGGAAAACGGTGGCCGAGCCGGAGCGGAGGAACGAGAGGTGACGTCTTGAGGCGGTGACGAGATCCAGTGAGATGCGTATCCTGCCGTGATCCGACCCGTTAACGTTGCTGGCGGCGGAGGTGGCGGCGTGGTTAGTTTGGTCGGGCATTTGCGGATCCGTTCACCGAACCCGGTTCGTGATTAAGATGAGCAGAGTTCTGGGTTGCTTGCCTTTTTATACTTCTGGACTGAGAATCTGCCACGTGTCTGATACACGTTTATTTCTCCTGCCACGTGGATTTAAAAAAAGGAATTTTGTATATTTAAAAATGGCTTTTATTGCTTTATAAATTTATTAGTATTTTAAAGTATGAAGACCAGTACATGAAATCCACTTGCCCACTGGATTGATTGAGTGGTTTTTCAGGCTACTAATATTTTGTTAGGAATGCTGTCTTTCTTCTTTTGCTTTTTATAAAGTTTGCAATGTGGTCCTTGGATGCATTGCCTCTGAATTCTTTTTTATGTTGTTATTATTATTATTATTTACAAATGATGTATTAACTATTCAACAATAAAAGAAACAAGCAAAGGTAAGTAAATTATGGATATATATATATATATATATATTTAGTTGAATGTGACCGATTAAACTTTATTGTAGGCTTTTGTTATTATCATGAAGTGAATGGAGACATTTGGTACTTGGATATCAAATGAGTTAAAAACGTTTGCCATGTTATTCATGATGGTTTCATTAAAGTTAATGATTTTGATAGTTATTGTTTGAGAAAATTAGAAAGCATAAAGTTGCAAGAGGATCTGTGCTTAGACATGAAATATCAATTGATATTGGGCAGAGTCATAGAGTTGGGTTAAAATGTTTGATTACCAACTATGAAAATATGGTAACAGTTATCTTTTTTCAAGGTTAAAAAAGAGAAAAATAATCAAGGTTAAAGATTGATCATTCATGGGATGGCACAATGAGAATGATAAATTCTTACATGATTTATTTATGGTTTGAATGACAAATTTTTCAAATGACCATCTTTTGTGTGTTGGTTTTGAAAAGGACTATATAGTCTTTTACTTATTTGAATAAAATTTTTTGGGTAATTAGACGGAGGAGGATAGGGGAAGATGCAGGGTGACGTTCGCCTTTGCTTCTCGCCGGATGGATTAGGTTTCTTTGCTCCAGTTGGTATCTTGTCTTCCGCTCATGCTAAAGTCAAAGGTTTTCCCTGGACGTTTGGTGATGAGGCGGAGGAGGAAAATGGGCTGTTGGTTTTGTTAGAGCAGTTTCTTAGGACGAGGAGGAGATGATGTATCATCAAGTGGCTCCAGGTGATGATAGTGAGTTGCTGCTTTTGACGACGGCAGTGGTCGAGCTTTGCTCCCATACCGGCAATCAAGGTAGCTTGGTAGAGGTCCAACCGGCAACGGTGGAGCCTGGCTCTCATGCCGGAGTTGAAATGCTGTAGTCCCAAATGTCTGAGCGTCGACTTGATGGGCATTGCTTACTGCAGGGAAGAGCTGTTAAACAGAAGCGGGTATGGTCTGAGGCGAAGTGGGTGAGTGGATCGAGGGATGGAGCCATGGAGGAGCAGATGTTCACTCGTGATATCCCGCCGGAGGAGATGGGCAAGCAAATGAAGGAGTGTGCTTGCCCTATCGTTGTTCTTCTTGGTAAGAAAAAGATGAGAAAAAGAGTTGGGATTCGAGGGAAGAATAGATTATCGTCGTGGGATAAGGGGCAGGTTGAGCTTAGCTCCCGCCCGGTCGAACTGGGGACGCTGGTCCGTGCCGGGTGACCTTGATAGTGCCACTTGGCGAAGGATATTGTGGTGGAGCTCTGCTCCCACAGTGATCGTGATAGGCCTACATCGAAGGAGCCTGGTTTGGCTGCTTGCGGTGGTGATAATGGTGGGGTTGTGGTGGAGCGCTGCTCCCACATGGATCAAGCAACGGTGCAGGTTCATCGGAGGTCACCGGGGAGTTGGACTGATGGTCAACGCGATGCTCGGGGGGGACCCGTTGGTCGTGCACGGGCTCGGACGCCCGAGCGAGATGGGCTGGCACGTTTGGAGGCTCGATCGTCGAGAGCTCGACGTGTCGAGCATTGGGTGGTCCATAATCCGATAGAGACAGGTGGCAGCTCTAAGGTGTCCAAGGTTTCTCCTAGCCTTGCGGATGAACGACGGGGAAAGATTTCTCACGTGAGACTTATGCTGGCTAAACGGGGAGCCGCATGTGATGCTGGGAATGTTGGGTCCCGTGTTATAAAGGACCCAATTATTTGTGTGGTTTCGGATTGGATCCTGGGCCAAGTCAGTTCGGCCCAGAATGAATTCGAACCTGGAGATCCCTTGCTTCTTTGTGATGTGGGCCGTAATGTGGGCCAAGCGCATGGGATTAAAACTGATGAGGGGATTGCTAGATCCCGTGAATCTGGGCCTGAACATGAGCCTGCTAGTGGGCTATTTATTGAAAAGGAAGTCGACGACAAAGTTAGAGAGAAGGTTGATGAGAACATCACCTCTATTCGGAGGAGCTTGGAGTTCTTGGGGCCCAACGGTGTGGTTCGTGGTGCGACCCAGCCTGTTGAGGAGGTTCATGACACGGTCGAGGGATAGGTGCCTTGTTGCATATGGCCTTGAGGAGGACTGTTGTTACTCGTTTTCCTGTTTTGTTGGTCTTTAGTTGTACCTTTTGGTTGGGGTTTCGATTGTATCCTTACCACATCTAGTGGTAGGTGTTATCTTTTATTAATATAGTGGTTTATCCAACTTTTCAAAAATGTTAAAAGAACAAAAACTCTACGCTTGGTTACGGACAAGAAACCGTTCAAAGCAATTTTTTTTTTTTACCAAAATAAAATTAAATCTCTCGACAAGAAGTGAGGAGAAAAAGCTCTCACCAGAAGTGAGGAGAAAAACTAAAAACGACAGGAAAATAAAATACAAGGAGAAAAGAAGCTGGGTAGGCGGAAGACACCGTCTGGTCCCTCATGCCTGCCCAAACCATCAAAAGGAGCAACTACTCCTGCGCATGATCAGGGTCCGACTCTCCAGCGAGATTTGAGGTTCTAGCGCTGAAGAAATTAAGGGATCGCTTAATTTTCTGAGAAGCTTCAGTAATAGTTGGCTGCTGACAATCAGCTGCAGTTGAAAACCAAGAGAGAAGCATATTAGCAGTTTTAATAAAAATATTGTAAAGCGGTAAAGCAGTCAAATGGAAAATACGAGTGTTTCGTTCAATGCAGATATTCCACAAGATTGCACGGGAGATAAGATCCCAGAGGATTCGGTGTTGAGGGGTAAGGGATGGAATCCAAGAAGTCCAAAGTGTGGGAATTGAATGTGGAAACTGATTTAACCCAAGGACCTGTGAAAAAAACCCCAAAGACGATTGGAGAAATCACATTCAAGAAAAAAGATGGTTAAGCTTTTCAGAGGCTTTGTGACAAAGAACACAGGTATCTGTGGAGTTTTGAATGTTGCACCCTCTCTTGAAGAGATTTGTGAGAGTGAGGATTTTATCTTCCCCAGCGAGCCAGCAAAAAAGAGTTATTTTACTAGGGCAGCGGATTTTCCAAAATTGGGAGTAATGTGGACTGCGCATTCCACCATCAATAAGAAAATTATAAAATGATTTGACTGTGAATTTTCCACTTTTTTCCAGTGTCCAGGAGTACATATCATCCTGACTATGGGAGCAATCCGGAATGATCTCTAACAGATGGGTTAACATGGCCGGGGAAGCAGAGTGAAAGAGGGTCTCTGGGCTATTAATAAGTTTGATGAATTGTCTAATATTTATCCAAGGAGATGTACAATCAGAGAAAAGTGTTGGCCAGAGATCTTTGAGCAATTGTCCAGCGTGCCAACGGTCAAACCAGAGGGGAGTGTTTGAGCCATTTCTGATAATATTGTCTATACAGGATCGGAAGGGAAGTAAAGTAGAGTTCACTCCTGCCCAAAAGAAAGATTTGTTTCTAGGTGGGTTGTGGAAAAGGATTCCGTTTGGGCTACGGATTGAATAATTAGAGTGAATGATTTTAGCCCAACTACTGTCTGGTTTACAAGATAATTTCCACCACCACTTCCCAAGTAAAGCTTTATTAAATTCCTGAAGGTTGAGAATTCCCCAACCTCCCATTTCGCAGGCCTGGTGATTCTGTTCCATGCAACCAATTTGATTCCTTTGGATCCCAGGTCAGGACCTTTCCTAAGAAAATCTCTGCGAATTTGATCAATATCTTTGATTACCAAGGCAGGGTGTTTGAAGACCGACATCCAATAAACTGGGACAGTTGAAAGCACGGAATTAATGAGAGTTAGGCGGCCTCCAAGGGATAAATAATTTGCTTTCCAAGAACTGAGCCTAGATCGAACCATTCCGATGAGCTTTGCCCAATCAATACGCCTTGGTCTTCTTCCGGAAAGAGGAATTCCTAAATAAGTGATTGGCAAACAGTTTCTGGAACAGTTAAGAATTCTAGCGGAAGCATAATGAGGTTGGAAACCATAGTGCGTAGAATACAAACAACTTTTAGAGAAATTAATGGAAAGACCAGAAGATCCCTCAAAAAAGTAGAGAATTAATTTAATGATTTAAAGATCTTCTTGTCCTCCAGCTGAGAAAATTAAGAGGTTATCAGCATATTGTAAGTGGCAGATGTTGATCAAATGATCCAAGGGGACACCCACTAACACTTTGGATCTAAGTGCATGGGTGAACATAGTGCTTAAGACATCTGCAGCAAGAGCGAAAAGCGTAGGTGATAAAGGATCACCTTGTCTCAGACCTCTTTTACATCTTATGTATCCCTGAGTGGATCCGTTAATGATGAACTGAGTCTTGGCAGTACTAAGGATAGAATGAATCCAGGAAAGCCATCTAGATCCGAATCCTCTAGCAGCAAGAACATCAAGAAGAAAGTTCCAATCTAAAGATTCGAAAGCTTTTGCGAAGTCCACTTTGAAGACATAACCGAGAATTTTCCGCTTTTGCAAATTGAAAATTACTTTTTGGGCACCAATAATATTATCCGCAATGCATCTTCCTTTAATAAAGCCAGATTGTGAATCGTCCACCAGATTACTGATCACAGCGCTAAGCCGGGAAGCAAGGATTTTCGAAATAATTTTACAGGTGGAATTGATTAGACTTATAGGACGATAGTTCGATACATCCTCTGGCGCATTATTTTTAGCAATGAGTGCAATGTGAATCCAATTTAGACATTCGAAGTTGATAGTGCCCTCATAAAAGTCCTCACATAAGTTGACTAAGGAGTCCTGAAGGGTGGTCCAGTGTTTCTGAAATAAAAAAATGGGAAAGCCGTCTAGACCATGAGCTTTATCAGAATTTAGATCAAAAACAGCTTGTTTAATTTCTTCAAGAGTGAAGGGAGATTCAAGCTGAGAGAGATCGACACTTTCTTTATAATCAAAAAGATACTGCCAGTCGAGTAAAAATCTGTTAGGAATAGAAGTGCCAAAGAAGGAATGAAAATGATCATTGAAGATCCTACCAATTTGTTTGTTATCATCAAACCATTGTCCGTTATGACAGATACGAGGAATATGATTTTTGTTTCTTCTGCCATTTGCTACTTGATGAAAAAATTGTGTTAGAATCACCATCACGGAGCCAAGTAATTCTAGATCTCTGCTTCCAGTAGATTTTTTCCTGATTTAAAATAGAGTAAAGCTCAGAACGAATTTGGGAGAGCCGATTGGATTCATCCTCAGAGAGAGATCTGCTTTCACCAATGATGTCAAGGGAGTTTAATTCTGTGAGAAGACTACATTTTAGAAGCTTCGAGGCTCCAAAGGAATTTTTGGACCAAGAGCGAAGATTGACTTTCAAGTGAGCAAGCTTTTTGGATAAGATAAAAGCACCACAACCAGCAGGATTAAATTCCATCCACCAATCATGTATTAAGTTTAGTAATTGAGGGTTGGTGTACCAGAATTTCTCAAATCTAAAAATTCAATGATGCAGAAGATGATCACCAAAATCAAGACAAATAGGAGAGTGATCAGAACCAAATCTGGGGAGGACGAATTGAGTGGTTCTGGGATAAAGAGAGGACAATTATGAGAGTAAAGAAATCGGTCTAAACGAATCCAGATTGGTTCAGATTGACCATTAGTCCAGGTAAATCTTCTCCCGCTAATGGGGGGATCAATAAGGTCCAGATCACTTAGGATAGATTGGGAAGTAGATATGTCTTTTGGATTGAAAATTCCATTGTTTTTGTCTTCAAAATTGAACACAGTGTTTGTCACACCCACCCCTTCTACCGAGGTAAATGTGGCACCCATCAGTTAAAATTCCCTTTTAACTCGAAACCCGACACCTGCTTTTAAACAAAAATCGGACTCTACAAATCACAATTTACAACTTTACACCAACTACTGGGTTCAAATACATAAATACCATGAATACAATAACTCAAATTTATGGGTACAACCGCTACAAGATCACGACACCAATAAATAGAAAGAAAGGAAGGGGACCCACCGCAATCTCGGACTCAACCCTCGACTAGCGCTATACTCAATCAGCAATCAAGGGTCCTCGCCTCCCGCAGCTTACAAAGACATTCGAGTTGGTCTAGAGTGGCTTAATAATTTCAAATACTTAAATACATGATATATAAAAATATATAAATACCAATCGCTTTCAAATAATTTTCCAATTTTTTTCCAAAAATACCGAATTCTAGCAAAAATACATCTTTAAAGAACTCTTGAAAACATAAATTCAACATAAATCAACATCAATTTGATTTTTCTCGAGAAACACAATTTTTTGTGAGACCGCCTCATCACAATTCAAAAAAATAACATAAATCTCAAATTCAAAAATACAAAGAATACCCAACACTCACCCAAAGATAACATGGTCTAGAAAACTCTCTAAACCCTCGCGGGTCATGGCTAGGTTCGAGCCGTCAAGGAACTCATGTCCTTAACGTCGACCCATCTGGCTCACCCGGTCCGTGACCCCTGCCACCCGATGAATATCCAGCCAGGGCTCTACACTCCCACCGAACCGCCCTCGTAGTAATCAATACCAGTCCACCACGCCACCTCTAAAGGTCGGCCCGTGGGGACCCACTATCGCAGAGTCGGGCCTTAGCCCGTCACCATCAAAACCATCAAGTAAATACAAATGAATAATACCATCTCAGATAAATCATAACACATGATCCTTTTTCCGGGACAAGTATTCACATCACTGGGAAATAAACATTATTTTCCACAAAGCCAATGCCAAACGTATAATAATGCATAATACCAAGAAAGCTCAGATTCACGATACCATTCCTATACCGAGAATGAAAACCAATTCTATTAACAATGCCGATAAAAACATCTTTAATATGCTCACATGGTTTCGCAAATCACTCCAAATCAAAGCATATATACCCATCAAAAAAATAAATACATGAACCGAATAATTAAATCACATATACATGTATTTTTACTATTCACAAATACGTATAATTATACAAAAACGAATGTATCAATACGGTTATCATGAACATCAATGGCAAACAAATATACGTGATATTTCAACTATATATGGAATCAAACATGATAAAATGAAATACTTAAACATTTATTTCCAAAAATACTAGCTATTAAACAATTATTTCAAAAATAATAATAATTAATCAATTATTTAAAAATAATAGCCACTACCAACTCACTCGTGTCCTTGAGTTCCTTGCTAGACTCGAACTCCTCCCAAGCCCTAATCAACACCTAGCATGATAACATAATAAAAAAATAAATAAATACGACAACTAAAAAAATATAATTTATCCCAATAGAAAATACAAGAAATCAATAACCCGACTCTAATTGCTCCACTCACTCCAATCTGCTCAAACTCGACTCAGTATAACCAAATTGGTCTCCAATTACAATTAAGCTCAACTCAATTTGGGCTAGACTATTATGAACCAACCCTCGAACCAGTCTCAATTCCGCGAACCAAGATCAAATTCACTGAACCAAACTCAAATTCACTGAACCAGGGTTTAATTAAACCAACCAGCCTTGAACCAACTTAATTCTTATACAAATTCTGTTGAACCAACTTGGTTCGGCCCAAAAACCCGTAGCCCAACATCCAAACCAAAACCCAAATCAACTTCAACCAATTTAATTCAACCAAACCATTCAAGTCCAACTACACTCAACTTGATTTGATCAAACCCGCACTGGGATCAATTCAATTAAACCCAACCACTTCAATTCTCATCCAAAACCCAATTCCAATTCAATTAAAATGAACTTGGTTAAACCAAATCAAACTCAACTCAATCAATTCAATTCAACTCAACCAAATCAATTTGGCTAAACCCAACCAATTTCAATCCAACCATCATCATTAACACCTTAATCATCATAATCATCAACTTAATTAATCAAACCAAACCCTAATCTCGTTTGCTACGAGAATTGCTACAAGTAATTCAGCAATCTCATCCTTGATTTATCATGGATACAAGGTTTTTTGACACAAATTTCATCTCAAAACAACACCCTCATCATTCTCATTAATATTTCTTCAAATTCATCAACATTTTCATCAAATCCAACCATAAATACATATATATACATGCCAAAAACAATACAAGGAAGCCTCTTACCAAGCCAAGCCATCCCTCCGGCGAGCTCACTCCAACGATCTCCAAGTCCCTCTCCTTAAAACCTCCAATTTCTTCCCATTTCTTCATCTTCTCGGGTTACTGTAGCAGATGAAGGGAGAAGAAGATGAACCATCAAAATCTAGAGTTTTCTCCAACTTAAGTTTTCAGCCGAAATTCAATTTTAGTCCCTCAAAACATAATTTCTTACACAACAGTCCCTGAAAAACTCCCAAATGATCCTTGAATTATGAAATAGTATTCTCAAAAGGTCCTTTCAAATTATCCAGTGGTCCCTGGATTATAAAACAACATTTTAAAAAGATCCCTTCCATCCTACCTTTCAGTCCTCGGTTTCCATAAACATTTCATGTCCATCCTTTTCATTTATTCTTTAACCCAAAATCTTTTAAAAACTTTTACACTTAGGTCCTTATTCTTTTCACTTGGGGTTTCTCAACAAGATTAATCTGTAGAAAAATCTTACTACCACTATAGTAATACCCTGAGTATATTTTCTAACAGTTATCCACAGGTTCAGGGTATTACAGTGTTGAAATCTCCGCAGATAACCCAAGGGGTTAAAATGAGATTTCGAAGGAGGCGAAGTTCATTCCAAAAAGCGGATCTAATGGATCTAATATTTGGGCCATAAACACTAGTGCAAACCCAGGAATGATCATTAGTCCGGTTAAGAAATTCAACGAAAATGGAGAAGGATCCCTTATGAATTAAAGTTTCAAGGACAAGAGAGCTATCCCAAGCAATAATAATGCCACCAGCAGTACCTACCGCTGGCAAGTAATCAAAGGCATCAAGGCGCTTGCCTCCAAACAATAGTTCATCTAATCAATCAAACATAAAAATTTGATTATTTTTTTTTAAATAGATAAATCATAATTTTTAATTAAAAAGAAGTTTGAAAACACATGAAATACATTAAAGAAAAAAACAAAATAGATAAATAAATAATAAAAATAGAAAATCAACCATACATTCTAGAAGGAGAAAAAGTACATACAAAATGATTATTAATAATGGCTATTAAACAAGATTATCGTGGTGAGCCTGATGCCTCTACCAAGGACTTTTTTGAGTCACCATTTGTGATCTCATAGATTTGATAAAATAAAAAAAAAATTGATCTCATAGAATTAAAAAAAAACAAAAACAAAATGAATACATAGCATGGTAAAAAAGAATTATAATTAGAAAACAAAATGAATGTAGCGTGATGCTGAAAATGGATATAATTTTTAATTTAAAAAAAATAATAATAGATTTGTAATTTTTTTGAATGGATGTTATTTTAAAAAATTGGAATCCACATTCTCTTTTAAAAACATAAAGACTTGAATATATATACATAGTATTAATTTTACTTAACAGTACTTTTAATCCCTTCAACGCTGGCATTTACATTCTGATTGTCCCACACCACCCACCTTCTGTCTCGTCAATACGTATTAGTACGTATATATTTTTTTTAGTTGAGTGGGTCCCACAGCACTTATCTACCATCTCTCAAAGCATATGTATATATATACATGATAATATTATATTAAATTATTATATATTTTAGATTAGTTTTTATTGTTTTCCATATACAGATATACTCATGTATATCTATATGATCTTTTTTTTTTTGTTTGATTAAATTTATTAAAATTATTTTTTAAATAATTCGAATTACTAGATGAAGCGCATGTGCTTACGCATGGGCATTCACATTAATTTTCTTTACCTGTAAATGAAGCGCATGTGCTTACGCATGGGCATTCACATTGATTTTCTTTACCTGTAAAGAAATCTAGTGTGTGGGGCCACAATTTATATATATTTTTTTTAATAAACAAACCATTTATATTAAACGGAATAAAAAATTATAAAAAAAATTACTAGATAAACCCAAAGCGCCAAACAACTCCTTGTACATGAGGGAAGACGAAACAAAAGAGACTAGCGTTTCACGAAGTCATTTCCCCTGATTTTGGAAACAGGGAATACCATGATTTTACACAAGCGTATTTATTAAAATATATTTTCTTTTAAAATTTTTTATAAAATTATTTTTATAATTAAAAATATCCCTACTGACTACTGTCTCATAAACCATATAAGCAAAGCCTCCATCGAAGGGAGAGAGAGAGAGAGAGAGAGAGAGAGAGGGAGAAGGAGAAGGAGAAGGAGATGGAGGAGATCAGTCATCGGACAGTGGAGGTGAACGGCATATCTATGCACATAGCGGAGAAGGGAATGGGAGGACAAGTTGTCCTCATGCTCCATGGCTTCCCGGAGCTCTGGTACTCATGGCGTCACCAGATCATTGGCCTCGCCGATAAAGGCTACCACGCCGTCGCCCCTGACATCCGTGGCTTTGGTGACACCGATGCCCCCTCCGCCATCTCCTCTTACTCCATTTGCCATCTCGTCGGCGACATCGTCGCGCTAATCAACGCCCTTGGCCAAGAACAGGTTGTTCGCCGTGTCATAAAAATCCTTTCTTTCTTTCATTTCTCACTGTTTTTAGCTTGATGTTTGTGATTTTCATGACAAAGGTTGTGTTTTTTACTTTTTGCACGCAAGGTGTTTGTTGTTGGGCATGACTGGGGCGCTCAGGTGGCGTGGTACTTGTGCTTGTTCCGGCCGGACAAGGTGAAGGCTTTAGTGAATCTTAGTGTTGCATATATGCCTCGTAACCCGGCTGCCAAGCCGGTTGACTACTTTAGGGCCCTCTACGGAGACGACTACTACGTCTGCAGGTTTCAGGTATGGAGTTCTCTGTGTAGCTTTAATTTGTGGCAACTGGCAAGTTCAGTTGTAAATTTTTATCTTAAAGAAAAGTACATGTATATATGGTTACAGGAACCAGGAGTAATTGAATCAATATTTGGCAGTGTTAGTGCTGAACAAGTGCTCAAGAAGTTTTATTACACACTTCGTGACCCAAGTGGTATATTTATACCCAAAGAAGGTTGGATTTCACCTAATGATGAAATTCCTCTTCCTAATTGGCTCTCTGAAGAAGATTTCAACTACTTTGGTAACAAGTTCGAAAAGTCTGGCTGGTCTGGAGGAGTAAACTATTACAGATGTTTGAACAGGTAAAAATCTAGACAATCTTTGTTAATTTGTTTATCTGTTAATTTTCTTTTCCATGATTGTGTTACAAGGTTATTTTAGTGGTTAATTTGCTAGAAAGATTGAAATGTATGATTCTGTATTTGTTTAATGAATGATGCAGTAACTGGGAGCTTACGGCACCGTGGACTGGAGCACAGATAAAAGTACCTACTAAGTTTATAGTGGGAGATCTGGACTTAACTTATCACTATCCAGGCATCCAGGATTTCATTCACAATGGTGGTTTCAAGCAAGCTGTTCCATTACTTGAAGAAGTGGTTGTCATGAAAGGAGTTGCCCACTTCATCCAGCAGGAAAAGGCGCATGAAATCACACAGCACATTCTGGATTTCATTAAGAAATTCTGATCACCCTGTTTTCTGTAACCAAAACACTGTTTGTTGCTAAACAAATTGTGTTTATAATAAAACCTGGCAGCTCGTTCATGTGCTGTTTTTATATATTATTGTCAGAAAAAAAATCAATTTCTTTGCTGTTTTTAGTGAGAAGTTTGCTTCTTCACGCAATTCTCTTGAAGAAAGAACGTGACAATTCTGTCACTTCTGTCCCAACCCCAGACAAGGAAAGTGTGGCTGGTAATTTTTTTTTATCAAAATAGAAAAAAAAAATGATTAGTTTGTTTTATAAGTTCTCTGGCTTTTGAAACAAATTCATAAAAGTAATTTCCACTATCTGTGGATCAGATAGTTTATTTCAAAAAACATAATTTCCACCATCTATACAATATTATTGTGTTTGAATTTAAAACATTCTCAAGTCTAAGAGAACTTAATTAATTGTTCAACAACAAATATCTACACTCGTAATTGATTTGTTAACAAGTGACCACAACTAAAGATCAGAGCAGTCTTTTCATAGAAAATTTTAGCTGTCAAAGTCCGGTTAACTTAGACTGAAAAGTATTTTTTTTTAAATAGAAATAAATTGAGAATTTAATATAAAAAAAAAAATGGCAAGAAGAATCGGAGATTTTATGAAGATTCCGGGACGGTGGTACTTTATTAAAAAAGAAAAGTAAATTAAAATAATAATAATAATAATAATAATAATAACAATAATAATAATAATAATAAAACATTGTTATAAGCTCCATTAACGTGGACTATGGTGAAGAGTAGAGGTGAAGGAGAAGAAGAAGAAGAGGAGAAGAAGATGGAGGGGATCAATCATCGGAGGGTGGAGGTGAACGGCATAGGTATGCACATAGCGGAGAAGGGAGAGGGCGGGCCAATCGTCCTCATGCTCCATGGCTTCCCGGAGCTCTGGTACTCATGGCGTCACCAGATCATCGGCCTCGCTGCTAAAGGTTACCACGCCGTCGCCCCTGACCTCCGTGGCTATGGTGACACCGATGCCCCCTCCGCCATCTCCTCCTACTCCATCTTCCATCTCGTCGGCGACATCGTCGACCTAATCAACGTCCTTGGCCAAGAACAAGTTGTTCATCATCTAATAAAAATCCTTCCTTTCTATAAGTGTTCTCACTGTTTTTAAGTTGATGTTTGTGATTTTGATGAAAAAAAAGATTGTGATTTTTATTTTTTGCACGCAAGGTGTTTGTGGTTGGGCATGACTGGGGCGCTGTGGTGGCGTGGCATCTGTGCTTGTTCCGGCCGGACAAGGTGAAGGCTTTGGTGAATCTTAGTGTTGCATATAGGCCTCGCAACCCGGCTGCCAAGCCGGTTGACTACTTTAAGGCCCTCTACGGAGACGAGTACTACGTTTGTAGGTTTCAGGTTTGGTCTTTCCTCTCTATGGAGCTTGCAACATGCTGTATGGTTCCAAATTCAAAAGCACTTTGATTGTCTTACAAGATATTGATCAGTAGAATACATGGACTTCTATTCTTGAAAATAAATGATCGTCTGAGTTACACCTTGTTTAAAGCTGGTGGTTGTATGTCCTTTTTCTTTGTGGGCATGAGAATTTTCGGTCCTTGCTGTAGCGTCTTTGTTTTAATTTGGTTCTGTTTCGTCTTCGAGTTATATTCAGTTCATTGATTATATGAGGGTCTTTAAATAGGTACCATTACTGAACTTTTGAGGTGGTTTGTAGGAGAAGTCCCTGTTGCCTTCTATTACAAGCCAACATGCATGACTGGGTGAATAAATCTTTGTTAATCACTCTGTTTAATTACTCTGAGATGAGATATTTAATCTTGTTCATATGTAACAAATGTTTTTGGCTTTGGTGAATAATGGCCATCATATGTGACAAAAGTTTCCAACCACAGCTTGAACTGATAATATATCCTGCATGTTTTATTGCTAAATCTGATTGTTTTATGCTAAATCTGTTCATGCATTGCTATTGTTCATGAATCCTATAAAGTTTTACTTTGTATACATCGATGGTGGTTACAGGAACCTGGAGCAGTTGAAGCACAATTTGCCAGTGCTAATACTAAACAACTATGCAAATGGTTCCTTAAGTTCTGTGATCCTGGTGGGTTATTTATACCCAAGGAAGGTTTGGTTTTACCTAACGATGAATCTTCTCTACCTGCTTGGCTCTCCGAAGAAGATCTTAATTACTTTACTAACAAGTTCGAGAAGACTGGCTTCACAGGGGGATTAAACTATTACCGATGTGTGAGCAGGTAATCCCTTTTTTTCCCGTTTTAATTTGTTTTTTTTTCTGTGAATGATCTACTAGAGAAGAAATTTTTCTAAATATAAAGTAATCAGAAGTATTCTTGACAGTCACTTATTCACACATCTCATGTGAGGCCTGTGGGTTCCCTTTGTCATTCATGTAAACTCTTTTCACTCTATTTTGTTCTGTCTACGGGTATTTTACTGATTGGTAAGTCTTATAGGAAGTGGAAGTTCATACTTGCTTTACTGTATTTAAATACAAATGAATTCCCAGATACTGATAGCAAGGGTAACTGAATAGTGACCATATTAGTTCTTTCATCTAGATTGCAGTGTCTATCTATTGACGCTCAAACACATGAGAATTCAGCAATGTCCCTGAACGGAAAAAAAAAAATTTTGAAAAATTTATTGAACTCTTTACAATCTCTGAATTGCTCAGTTATTTGCCTTCTACTTCTTCCACTTTGTTGGCCAGGACATCAGTAAAGGTAATAAATTCAACTGTAGTTAAATTCTGCTGAAATATCAGTGATCATGCACAATATTTTCTAGTCTTTAATTTTCTCTATTGTGGAGTTTGTTACATTCCTGCTGCTGATATTGACAAATGATTGAAATCTATCATGCATGTTGATGGAATTATGCAGTAACTGGGAACTTCTGGCCCCTTGGACTGGAGCACAAATAAAAGTACCTAGTAAGTATATAGTGGGAGATCTGGACCTGACTTATAACTATCCTGGCATCCAGGATTACATCCACAAAGGTGGTTTCAAGCAAGCTGTTCCATTTCTTAAAGATGTGGTTGTCATGGCAGGAGTTGCCCACTTTATCAACCAGGAAAAGGCTCATGAAATCACTGAGCACATTCTTGACTTTGTCAAGCAATTCTAATCAACTTCTATTCTGCGTATCAATAAACAAGCAGAGACTAGAAAATAAATCCCAAAAAAAGGAAGGTGTGATTGGTACTTTCTGTAAAGACATGGATTTATTAGTTATTTAAAATTGTACTAATACGTTATGAATGTAGTAATTTATTTCGTCTCAAGATTTTTTTTTTTGGGGAAAGAGCTCACAGAGCTGATTTTATTAATAAGAGAAAAAAGTTTTACAAAGTTCAAGGATTACAAGCCCAAACTAATAAGAACAAAACAAACAAAACAAACAAAAACAATAAAACAAGACAACTGAAAAGGAAAAATAAAAGGCTAGAAAGTAAAACCATTCTCAGAGAATGTCCTCATGACCCATCTAGGCAAGTCACGGCCAGTAAGAAAGAGGCAAAGTAAATGATTGTTGTTGCTAGAAGAAGCCAGAGCTGAGGCTGGTAAGTTCCAGATAGTTGGGATATCAATCAGTGTAGGATTACCCGCAATTTGGAGGAGATGGGAGATTTCAGAGAAAGCCAGTGCATGTCTCCAGGATACAGGTGTGCAGCCGTCTCTCAGAGCAAGAGAAATTTCAGGATTGCAGTGAAGAATACGTCTAATATCCAGTTGTCTATCTATCGAGGTGCGAATTGCCAAGCCAATAACTTTGATGCCAGCTTCAAGGTGCGACTCAGCCATGAACGTATAACACCCTGCACAAGAGATAACATAGTCATAATTTGAAACAAAAAATCCCAACTTACCTATCCTGGTGTTGTCATTCCAGCAATGAGCAAAGAAGAGGAATAGGCCATTGCTGTGGGAGAAGTTGTTGAGAAGAAGTCTGCGACCCAATGAAGATGAGTTCTCTTGCATAAATTCCTTAACATGGGCGACAACCTTTGAAGCAATGTTAGAGAAATTGGGACTGATGTTATTGAAGATGGCATCACAACGAGCTTTCCATGAATACCAAATACTGGCAGCTATGACAGATATAGTATAAATAGAAAGGTTGTAGTCAATAAGCCAAAATCCAGCAGATATAGTATCATGGAATGAAATAGTAATGGCCAAGGTATTGAAAATAATATTCCAGACCAGTTGTGCACAACGACATTTAAGAAATAAGTGTTCAATGGATTCATTCTCAATATTGCAGAAAACACATAAGGTCCTAGGGCCAATATTGATGCTATTAAGAAAATCAGTAGTAGAAATTTTACCATGCAACATAAGCCAAATAAAATGTTTAACCCTTGGAGCAACATGAAGCTTCCACAGTTTTTTCCAACCAGACCACTCCAGATTCAAATTAGAATTGTGATTTAAATGATTATAGATAGCTGAAGAAATATTAACATTGGAAGAATGTGGGAACCAAACCCAGAAAGGTTCCCACATTCTTTTACAAAGGTACAACAAGGGTTAAGGGTAATGTTTGTCTATATTGATAAATATATATGGCAGGGATATTGAGGTTTTTTTTAATTAATTAATTATTATTTTTAAATCTATATTTTAGAAAAAAAAACATTTGGTTCGATTTTTAGTAATAATGAAAAGACTAAAGTTATTTGGGGCAAATAACAGTAGTAATTTTAAGTTATTCAGGAAAGAAAATATGGTGAGAGTTTCGACCTTTTGACTAACTCTTTATAAAAGCATAATAACAAAATAAAAAATAAAAAATATATTAATGAAAAGAGGAAAAGTAAAATTTATTGTTTTTTATCTGAAAAATGATAAAATGGAATCTATTAATGCAATAGATGCATGGTAAATGCCTTTTTGCTAACAAGATGCTACCAATTTTTATGAGGGGAAGAATATAAACAAACTCGAGATGTATTTATTTGTTTTTTATGTAGTCTTATAATGGAATTAAATAAATAACAAAATTAAGAGACGTTTGGTCACATTCCCAAACTTTCGGATTAATAATAATAAATAGAAGTTTAGAAACGGTTAGAATCAAGAATACCCATGAAAGTTTCAAATTAAATTCATAAAAACAACTATATTGGTTGAACCTAGCCATTATTATACTCTAAAAACTTCTTAGCTCCAGGGCCATTTGATCTATTGGCTTTTGATCCCTGCATAAGATGTTCATTTATTGAGGAGATGTGTTCAAATCTTAAAAGAGGACACATATATTGTACAATGCAATTTTTTATGTGTGTTAATATCTGACATGTGGTTTGTCAAAAACAAAAAAAAAAAACCTTCTAAGTTTCTTATTTCTCAATTCTGAAGTTCAAATTTTTTTGATCTAAAACTGAAGGTCAAAAGGGGAATGAATTACGACAACCTAATAAATTTTACAAAAACTTACCTAACTAGACCGAATGAGTTTTCAAAACATTTAATATAATACATAAAAACCATGATTATAGGAAAAAAAATCAATTTCTAATTATATAAAACTAAATAATATTTTCATAACAATGGAATTTTTTTTTTTTTTTTTTGACAAAAATGACAAGCACCCCCATTAAAGAGTTATCAAAAGATAAATAGGCCAAGTGTCATATGGGTGATGAAAGTCTTGCACGTACCCACTTAAAAAAAATTTTAAAAATCAAACTGAACTAATAAAATCTCTTGGCATGCAATCATAGAAGAGAGAGATACAACACCTCTAATAGAGATCTACTAAACCAATTTAAATAATAACATAAACAATTGAACAACATTGCTAATAATTTTTTCTCACCCTTATCAAATCTCCTTGATTATATATGTAACAAATATATCTAGCTAATAAAATACAATAAAAAAATATTATACTTTAACCCTAATAATTATACTTTAGTTCATGTCACTGGTAAAACAAAGTCACTGTATACATCGATATTTATGCCGCCCTATCTTGATTTAGAGTGAGAATAAAATACCAATATTTTATAGGAGGTGATGCTAAAAAATTACGTAATATTTTCTAAAATTCTTTGTGTACTGGTCTTTAATCAGCAATTTTCTACTGGTTTATGTAACAATTAAAATAAGTAACAAACAATAATAAGCTAATACAAAAGACAATGATTTACATAAAAAATATTCAGTAAAAATAACAATTAAATGAGAAAAAAAAACCGATTGTATTATATTTTGTAAGCATAATGTTGATGGCCCTATTTATCAAGATTTACATTATAATAAAACTATAAGTTATAGTTTAATAGCCCTGTGGAATATCTAGCATGAAAGGAACAATTGTATTTTAATTACCTCTTTCAGAATGCTTTTGCTAATATTACCAAAATCATTCACATGCTTCTTGCTTGGATTTCTACGACTAGGGATCCACATCACCAACATATTCCTTCAACTCAGTCCAAAAGTTGAAGCGCTCTCTCGTCTTCATAAACTTAAGGTCAGTTGAGGAAAGCTCTCCCACGGACCCCTCGATTCGGGAGTGATTCATCCATGGTCTTTTTCTTGGCAGCCGAAGAAGACCTCTGGTGTCTTTTGGTGACCTTTGCTTTCTCAGCTGTGTTCTTTTAGCCTTGTTTGTTTATTCTGCAACTTTATTTCCTATTATTTAGGCTTAGGTGGTGCTCACTCTTGGTGAGAGCCCCCCCTATCGTTTCTTTTTTTTTTGTTATTGTGTTTTGTTTGTTTGTTGTATTTATCTTTTTCATTGAAAAAAATTATGATTTATTCACTTTATTAAAAAATTAATAAATAAATAATAGAGCCTAAGTTAATTATTAGTCCGATTGACTTTGATTCTGTTTAAATGTGGCTTGACTCCGTTGTCTTTTATGCGCAACTTGATTAATTACTTAAATTATCTTAAGAGGTGTATATCACAAAAGCTCCGTGCCTACACTACTACCAAATCAGTGGTGAGCTATCAAATTAGTTCATCTCTCAGCTATCATTATAAATTTAAAAATATTTTTTATAATTTAAAAAATTCTATAAGTCACCTCACAAATCTTTTAATTAAATCAAATAGAAAGCTTGGGTGTGGTGCAATGAATACCGACAAATCCCGGCGGCTTTTTGACTTATTTTATTTTATTGATTTATGCATGTGTATTTATTACTTTTATTTGATTAAAAAAAACCTCTAATCATGGCTATAAAACAATGGCATCAACGAAGGCAAAGCATCCATCGAAGCAAGGGAGAAGAAGAAGAAGGAGGAGGAGGAGATGGAGGGGATCAGTCATCGGACAATGGAGGTGAATGGCATAGCCATGCACATAGCGGAGAAGGGAATGGGTGGACCAATCGTCCTCATGCTCCATGGCTTCCCGGAGCTCTGGTACTCATGGCGTCACCAGATCAATGGCCTCGCCGACAAAGGCTACCACGCAGTCGCCCCTGACCTTCGTGGGTATGGTGATACCGATTCTCCCTCCGCTATCTCCTCCTATTCCATCTTCCATCTCGTTGGTGACATCATCGCCCTAATCGCCATCCTTGGCCAAGCACAGGTTGTTCATCGTCTCGTAAAAATCATCCCTTTCCTTTCTTTCATTGCTCTCTGTTTTTTTGGTTGATGTTTGTGATTTTGATATAAAAAAAAAAATGTGCTTTTTATTTTTTGCACGCAAGGTGTTTGTAGTTGGGCATGACTGGGGAGCTCTGGTGGCGTGGCACCTGTGCTTGTTCCGGCCGGACAAGGTGAAGGCTTTGGTGAATCTTAGTGTTGCATATATGCCTCGTAATCCAGCTATCAAGCCGGTTGACTACTACAGGTCTATCTACGGCGACGACTACTTCGTTTGCAGGTTTCAGGTATGTTCTCTGTGTAGCTGACTGACAACAAGTTCTGTTGTTCAAAAGCATGGGCTTTGTGGCAAGTTCAGTTGTATGATGATCTGTCGAGTAGATTTAATGACCTTTTATGGCGTTGCACTGATCTTTCAGTGGTTGCAAGGTCCTTTCTCTTTGTACCTGGTTCTTCACACATCTCTTCCTTTTGTCATTGTGTTTTAGACCTCTTACTTTGCTGCCAGTGTACTATTTTCACTTTATTTATTATGTGTGCTGTTGATACAAACGGCATCACGGACCTTTTGATGTACTTAATTGGAAACGTCAACATGCTTGAAAGGGTGAACCTGTGTGGGACCATTCTTTCTAAAACTAGGCCATATATGTTTTTTCAACTCCATTTCACATGTGACTAACTTCATGAATTATGGTCATCAGTTGATATACCACGAATGCTAATGGTGGCATTGTTATGACTGTTGTTGAAGAATCCTGGAAAATTTTTAACTGAAGAAACAAACGTACATGGGATGTGAATACAGGAACCAGGAGTAATTGAAGCAGAATTTGGCCGTGTTAGCACAAAACGAGTGATCAAGAAGTTCTACACACTTCGTGACCCTGCTGGTATATTTATACCCAAAGAAGGTTGGATTTCACCCAATGATGAATTTTCTCTTCCTAATTGGATCTCTGAAGAAGACATCGACTACTTCGGTAACAAGTTTGAAAAGTCTGGCTGGTCTGGTGGATTAAACTATTACCGATGTTTGAACAGGTAAAAATCTAGGCAATCTTTGTTAGTGTGTTTCCTAGTTAATTTTCTCTTCTATGATTGTATTATTTGGTCAGATACTCAGCTGGAAAGTTCGAAATGTGTGATTTTGTATTTGTTTAATTATATAATGATGCAGTAACTGGGAGCTTACAGAACCGTGGACTGGAGCACAAATAAAAGTACCTACAAAGTTTATAGTGGGAGATCTGGACTTAACTTATCACTATCCAGGCATCCAGGATTACATCCACAAAGGTGGTTTCAAACATGATGTTCCACTTCTTGAAGAAGTGGTTGTCATGAAAGGAGTTGCCCACTTCATCCAGCAGGAAAAGGCGCATGAAATCACACAGCACATTCTGGACTTCATCAAGAAATTCTGATCACCCTGTTTTCTGTAACCAAAACACTGTTTGTTGCTAAACAAATTGTGTTTATAATAAAACCTGTCAGCTCGTTTATGGGCTGCTTTTATGTATTATTGTCCCATAATGACAGAGTTTGCCTCTTCACTCAATTCTCTCGAAAAAAAAACATTGCATGTGACAACTCTGTCATTATGTGTCCCAAACCATGATAAGGAAAGACAGAGTGTTTGGTTGATTATAGTCAGTAATTAATTTTTTTTTCAAAATAGGAAACAAACAAAAATGATTAGTCTAGACCCGAAAAAATAAACAAACTCGAAATGTATTTATATATTTATTATAAAATGAATAAACCAAAAAACTCTTAGCTCGAAATGAGTGGTAGTCTCAAAATGGAATTAAATAAATAACAAAATTAAGAAACGTTTTTTCACATCCCAAACCTTCATATTAATAATTGATATACAGAGGTTTGGTAGCTATTAGGATCAGTAATACCATAAAAGTTTTAAATAAAATTTAAAAACCACTTTATTGGTCGAACTCAACCATTATTATAGTCTAACAACTCTCTAACTACTAACAATAATTTAGTTTGTCGACATCGAATTTTCACATAGGTGTTGATTTGTTGAGGAGAAGGGTTTAAATTTTGACTCACACAAATAAACTGCATAAGTGTTGTAGAGTTCGACTTCTCATATATATTTTTCGATAACACTTGGTTTATTTATATTTATAAAAAAAATAGAAATAAATCTCCTTACCTTCTTTCTCCGGTTCAAATCTCTTGATATGAAACTGAAGATAAAAAGGAGAATGAGCTACAATAGCTTGATAAAGTTCCAATAACCAAGGTTGTCAGACCCAGCTAAGCCCAGGGGTCAGGGGTTATTGGGTTCGACCAAGTTAAACCGGAATCAATAATTAAATATAAAAAATATTATAATAATTAATAATGAGCAAATATAATATTAAATCCATAATTATATTATAAAAACCTACTCAAATTTGATATTTAAATTGATAAATGACCTTATATACAGTAAAGTTTTCTAATTATGTCATTTATTTTTACATTTTTTAAATATTTACAAATTTAATATATTAATATATAATTATCGAACTTCTCTCGGTGTTATTTATTTATTTATTGGTTGATTTTGTTAAAATAAATAAGAAATTTAATTCAGTAATTCTTATATCTCAATTGAGTTTTTATTTTGTTTTAAATTTTCTTATATTTTTTATTTAATTAGAATACTTTAATTTTATATTTTTATAATAAAATTACACTCATTTATTGTTTTATTTTCTTAATAAATTAAATTTTTAGAAAGTATTTACATAACACATTAATATATTTTATTTAAATGTAAATTTTTGTTGATATATATATATATATATATATATATATATTGTAATTCTATTTATTGATTATAAATTATAAATTAATATTAATAAATATACACGATTTTGTGGTTTCTAATGAAATAATAATAATATATTATTAAATATTGTAAAAAAAAATTAAACATTGTGACCCGATTGACCCGGCCGGGTCAATCGGTTCCCGATTGAACCGCCCGGGTCACCGGGTTAACACCGGGTTTTTTAATACCCGGGTCAATGGGGTATATCCAGGCCGGCCACATGGCCGGTTCTTGGTTTTTCTGGTTGAACCGGCTGAACCGGTCCGGGTCTGACAACCTTGCCAAAAACTTACCTAGCTAGACAGCCTAGACCAAATGAGTGTTCAAAACATTGAATATAATATACAAGTCATGATTTTGGGAGGGAAAAAAAATCAATTTCTTGACATATAAAAGAAAAGACCATTTTGATCATACTCATAACAAAAAAATAAATAAATATATAAATATATATATTTTAACAAAGATGACAAACACCATATTATTAAAAGGTTGTTAAAAGAGAAGCGACTATGATATCTTTTCAACTACTTAGAAGTTTATTAATTAACTAAATATCACATTGGGCGATAAAAATTCCGTTGTGTGCATGTCTAGAAAATTTTCAAAAACTATATCGAGTTAATAAATCTCTCAATTATGCAACCATAGAGGGCATAGATAAAACATTTCATATAAAAGATTCACTAAACCCATTTTGATCACACTCATAATTATATATATATATATATATATAAGAAAAAGGATTCTAGGGCGTATGCAGTTGGTAACAGTTTGTGGGTGGGTGAGTTGTTTGCTGGTAGGTGAGTTGTTTGCTGGTAGGTGAGTTGTTTGCTCATAAATTCTGTATTGTAAGTGCTGGTAGAAATAGGGTTGAAAAATTGTGATGTGTTAAGTTACTGTGCTGAAAATGATTGAATAGTTCAGATTAAAACACTGTATAACCCATTTTTTTATTGTGTTACTATTCATAATTTGAATCTACGGACGTTTTTTTAACTACGCAATATATATATATATATATATATATTATATATGGATAAAGGCGATAAGCACCGTTTTATCAAAAAGTTGTCAAAAGATAGATAGCTGTGATATCTTTTCAACTACTTAAAAGTTTATTGATTTAACTAGATGTCACATAGGCTGATGAAAACCTTTTTATGTACATGTCCAGAAGATTTTCAAAGACTAAATCAAATTAATACTACCATGCAACCACTATGAAAGAGATACAACATTTTATATAAAAGACTGACTAAATCAATTTGAATAATACTACATAAACATTATTTGGCCTGAGGGACGGTGATGGATAGTGCTACTAATAATTGCTTCTCACCTCTAATGAAAATCCGCAATTAATAAAATATGTAACAAATATGTCCAACTCACAATGATACAATAATAAAATATCGTATTTATTTATTTATTTATTTTTAGATAAATACAGATAAATCACAATTTATGAAAAAATAAAAGAAAAAATATCATATTTTAACCCTAATAATCATGATCATGGTTCATGTTACTGTTAAAACAAAGTCATTGTACACATTGATATTATATATCTACCATTAGTGGATATTCAATGTATTTTCTATAATTTGATTCAAAAGGAGAATGATATACCAATATCTTTTTTATGGGTGTTGTCCTAAAATTTACTTAATATTCTTTAAATTCTTTGTATATTCGTCTTTTATCAGTCATATTTTATTGGTTTATGTAACAGTTAAAAAGAAATAACAAAGAGTAACAAGCTCACATAAGACACAAATTTACACAAAAAAATATTGCAGAAAAATTATAATTAGATGAAAACAAAAATGATTTCATATTAAAAAAAAAAAAGCATCATATTGATGCCTCAAATTAATTAGACGTCGAATTGATTTTGATTCAGTTTAAACATGACTATACTCTGTTGTCTTTTAAATATAATATAATTACTTAAATTCTTTTAATAGATCTATATCACAACAGCTCCATCTCTACACTCCCACCAGCATGAAGTTAGTTCATCTCTCCGCGGTTATCATAAATTTAAAAATATTTGTTTATAAGTTAAAAAATCACATAAATTGTTTTCAAATCTTTTAATTAAATAAAAGAGTAAATTTGTATGGAGTTCAACTCACTTGGTTTGAGAATCAAGCAAATTTTTGATTCTAGTCTATCATATGATACCATGTATCCACGTGAAAAAATTAATTATAAATAAATAAATAAATAAATATGTGGTAGCATAAGATAGACAGAAACAAGAACTTACTTGGTTCTCAAACCAGTTTATCATACGATACCACATATCCACGTGAAAAAATTAATTATAATTAAAAAAATAAATAAATATGTGGTAGCATAAGATAGACAGAAACAAGAACTTACTTGGTTCCCAAACCAGTTTATCATACGATACCACATATCCACGTGAAAAAATTAATTATAATTAAAAAAATAAATAAATATGTGGTAGCATAAGATAGACAGAAACAAGAACTTACTTGGTTCCCAAACCAGTTTATCATACGATACCACATATCCACATGAAAGAAATAATTATAAATAAATAAATATGTGGTAGCATAAGATAGACAGAAAAAAGAATTTACTTGGTTCTCAAACCAGTTTATCATACGATACCACTTATCCATTTGAAAAAATTAATTATAATTAAATAAATAAATAAATATGTGGTAGCATAAGACAGAAACAAAAACTTATTTGGTTTTCAAACCAATTTATCATACTATACCACGTATCCACGTAAAAAATTTAATTATAATTTAAAAAATAAATAAATATGTGATAGCATAATATAACACAGACAGAAAAAAAAATTTATTTGATTCTCAAATCAAATCAGGCAAGTTAAACTCGCTTCTGCTTCTTCTGTGTGGTGGTAGTGTGGTACAATGTACGCGGACAAATCCCGGCGTCTTTTCAACTTTTTCTTTTATTTATGCATTTGAATTTATTAGTTTTATTTGATTAAAATAAACCTCTAATCATGGCTATAAAGCAACCGCATCAACGAAAGCAAAGCCTCCATCGAAGCAACGGAGAAGAAGGAGGAGGAGGAGGAGAAGGAGAAAGAGATGGAGGCGATCAGTCATCGGACAGTGGAGATAAACGGCATAGCTATGCACATAGTGGAGAAGGGAATGGGTGGATTAGTCGTCCTCATGCTCCATGGCTTCCCGGAGCTCTGGTACTCATGGCGTCACCAGATCATCGCCCTCGCCGACAAAGGCTACCACGCCGTCGCCCCTGATCTCCGTGGCTATGGTGATACCGATTCCCCCTCCGACATCTCCTCCTACTCCATCTTCCATCTCGTTGGCGACATCGTCGAGCTAATCAATGCCCTTGGCCAAGAACAGGTTGTTCATCGTCTCATAAAAATCATCCCTTTCTTTCATTGCTCTCTGTTTTTTGGTTGATGTTTGTGATTTTGATAAAAAAGATTGTGTTTTTTATTTTTTGCACGCAAGGTGTTTGTGGTTGGGCATGACTGGGGAGCTCTGTTGGCGTGGCAGCTGTGCTTGTTCCGGCCGGACAAGGTGAAGGCTTTGGTGAATCTCAGTGTTGCATATATGCCTCGTAATCCGGCTATCAAGCCGGTTGACTACTACAGGTCTATCTACGGCGATAACTACTACATTTCCAGGTTTCAGGTATGGGATTTTCTGTCTAGCTGACTGACAACACGTACTGTTGTTCAAAAGCATGAGCTTTGTGGCAAGTTCAGTTGTATGTTGTTTGAATGTTGTATGATCTTTTGAGTAGATTTAATGACCTTTTATGGCGTTGCACTGATATTTCAGTGGTTGCAAGGTCCTTTCTCTTTGTTCCAGCTGGTTCTTCACACACCTCTTCCTTTTGTCATTGTGGTTTTAACTTTTAACCTCTTAACTTGGTTGCCAGTGTACTATTTTGACTTCATTTATCATATGTGATGTTGATACAGACGGCATCACTGACCTTTTGATGTACTTAATTGGAAATGTCAACATGCTTGAAAGGGTGAACCTGTGTGGGACCATTCTTTCTAAAACTAGACCATATATGATTTTTCAACAACTCCATTTCATATGTGACAACTTCTCATGAATTATGGTCATAGTTAATATACCATGAATGCTATATATGGTGACATTGTTATGACCGTTGTTGAAGAATCCTGGAAAATTCTCAACTGAACAAACAAACGTACATGGGATGTGGTTACAGGAACCAGGAGTGATTGAAGCAGAATTTGACCGTGTTAGCACAAAACAAGTGATCAAGAAGTTCTACACATTTCGTGACCCTGCTGGTATATTTATACCCAAAGAAGGTTGGATTTCACCCAATGATGAATTTATTCTTCCTAATTGGCTCTCTGAAGAAGATGTCAACTACATCAGTAAAAAGTTTGAAAAGTCTGGCTGGTCTGGAGGAGTTAACTATTACAGATGTTTGAACAGGTAAAAATATCTAGACAATCTTTGTTAGTGTGTTTACTTACTCATTTTCTCTTCTGTGATTGTGTTATTTAGTCAAATACTCAGCTGCAGAGGTTGATGTGTATGATTTTGTATTTGTTTAATTATATAATGATGCAGTAACTGGGAGCTTACAGAACCGTGGACTGGAGCACAAATAAAAGTACCTACAAAGTTTATAGTGGGAGATCTGGACTTAACTTATCACTATCCAGGCATCCAGGATTACATCCACAAAGGTGGTTTCAAACATGATGTTCCACTTCTTGAAGAAGTGGTTGTCATGAAAGGAGTTGCCCACTTCATCCAGCAGGAAAAGGCGCATGAAATCACACAGCACATTCTGGACTTCATCAAGAAATTCTGATCACCCTGTTTTCTGTAACCAAAACACTGTTTGTTGCTAAATAAATTGTGTTTATAATAAAACCTATCAGCTCGTTCATGTGCTGTTTTTATGTATTATTGTCAGAAATATAGTCAGTTTCTTTGCTGTTTTCTGTGAATAGTATGCCTCTACACGCAATTCTCTTGAAGAAAGAACGTTGCATGTGACAATTCTGTCATTGTCTGTCCCAAACCCTGGTCCCTGATAAGGAAAGAGTGGCTGGTAGATTTTAGTGGGAGATTAAATTTTTTATCATTATAGGAAAAAAATTGATTAGTCAAGACCGGCATACATTCAATATATATATTTAATTATTTGTCACTTTTATAAAATTTATATGCATTAAATATTTTGATATATTCTTTTAATTTTATCCATCTTCTCGTTTAAGGTGGGTGTATAAATATTTTTTTTTCTTCTAATTTTATCTTTTCTCGTTTAAAATGAAATGTGTGCATTAGTAAAATTAAAAATAAATTATTTAAATAGTCACTTAACTATATAATTATTCCTATGGTAACATTGTGTATTATGCTCTTTTACCATCTTAGCATCTTAGCATGCTATGTGGATAAAAACTCTATTTACTTTTAAGATAGTCAACTCATATAACTAGTTTTTCATATTATAGAAACAAAAAAGATAATATGATTTTTGAATTTTTAAAATTTTTAATCACAAAGACTGTAGTATTGTTATTTATTTAATTTGATTTTTTGTCTATATTGCACATTGATACAGCAAGGACATATAACGTTGCAAGCTACGTCTACACACTATTAACAGGGCTAGCCTAGGTGATCCAATTGAAATCAAATCTAAAATTAAATTACTCAATTGAAATTTTTATAATATGGCGACTCAAATAAGAGTGAGCTGATGACTGTTTAAATAATTTACCTTAAAAATAAATAACTCTAATAAAGTTTAAAATATTTTATCATAAATGTTTCTATTAGATTTTAGAAATGTTAATAACAGTTTTTAATAGATGTGCAAACTCAAATGTGATAGTTAACCTAAACCGAAAAGGGTAATATAATATTAAATTTTGGATGTGAAAGTAATTATGATAATTTATTCATAATATTTAACTGTTTTGTTATTATTTTTTTTTTATTTTACTTTGTTGTAAGTAATAGACTTTGAATTCTAATCAATCACCTTGTGTAGCAATAGCATAACTTCATTTTCTCATCAATTCTATTTCTGGCTCAATTCGTCTTGCTTTTAGTTTCCACTATGTGCAGATCAAATCATTTACATCAAAGAAATAATTTCCACCATCTATATATTATTATGACCCGTTCAACATGATATAAAATTGTTATTTTTCCAGCAAAGTAAAAGGAGTGAATCATTTTCAATCATTTGGTTCTTAAAAAAATATATGGTCTCTTTGTAATCATTTTGCACTTGACCAGGGAAAAGTAATTCATAAGGGAGGTGGTGTGAAAGTGATTACACTCTTGATGAAAAAGTTTGATAATTTTCAAATTACCAAAATACCCTTTATGACATAAAACTCTTCCTTATTTCTTTTGTCTTTGGAAAAAACCCTAACGCGATCGTATTTCCCAATTCGGATCGTTTCTTATGAATTGGATATATATATTTTTTATGGTATTTCATTGTAGATATAATGGTGCAAATATAATCCATATTTTTTTTAGTGTACTATAAAACATAAAAACCCAATTTAATTTTTTTTAAAATTTATGAAAAATAGATTAATTATTATTTGGACTTAGTAATATTATTAGAGTTGAATAAAACTCAAATTTGGTAACTACACCAATTAAGGGCAAAAATGAGAATAAACTTAATTTTACAGTGAAAATATATTCACACCAAATGAATAAATTAAATTTGCATGCAAAGTAATTACAATTTTAATTGAGATAATAAAAAACTATAATATTATTTTGCAAAAAAAAACTATTCCTTCACAGTTCCAAACGGGCCGTTATTGTGGTAGTTTCAGCGGTGTTTGAATTTAAAACATTCAAGACTGAGAGAGCTTAATTAATTGTTCAACAACAAATAAATATTCATACACTAATTGATTTATGACGTTGAACGGCTAAACAATCCTAAACATCCCAATTGAAGTCTTTTCACAGAAAATTTTAACTCTATCAAAGTCCGGTTAGATTAAAAAGTATTTATTTTTTAAAGTAGAAATAAATTGAGAATATAGAAAAAAACAAAAATGGTAAGATTTTTTATAAAGATTTGTGGGACCTGTGGCTATTTGTCTTAATAAATAAATAAATAAATAAAAAAATGTCCCAAAATCCACTGTGAAGAGTAGTAGAGGTGAGGGAGAAGATAAGAGAAGAGGAGAAGAAGATGGAGGGGATCAATCATCGGAGGTTGGAGGTGAACGGCATTGCCATGCACATAGCGGAGAAGGGAGAGGGTGGACCAGTCGTTCTCATGCTCCATGGCTTCCCGGAGCTCTGGTACTCATGGCGTCACCAGATCATCGGCCTCGCTGCCAAAGGTTACCACGCCGTTGCCCCTGACCTCCGTGGCTATGGTGACACCGATACCCCCTCCGCCATCTCATCCTACTCCATCTTCCATCTCGTCGGCGACATCGTCGCGCTAATCAACGTCCTTGGCCAAGAACAAGTTGTTCATCATCTAATAAAAATCCTTCCTTTCTTTCATTTCTCACTGTTTTTAAGTTGGTGTTTGTGATTTTGACAAAAAAAGATTGTGCTTTTTTATTTTTTGCGCGCAAGGTGTTTGTGGTTGGGCATGACTGGGGCGCTCTGGTGGCGTGGCATCTGTGCTTGTTCCGGCCGGACAAGGTGAAGGCTTTGGTGAATCTTAGTGTTGCATATAGGCCTCGCAACCCAACTGCCACGCTGGTTGACTACTTTAGGGCCCTCTACGGAGAGGAGTACTACGTTTGCAGGTTTCAGGTTTGGTCTTTCCCCTCTATGGAGCTTACAGCATGTTGTGTGGTTCCAAATTCAAAGCACTTTGATTGTCTTACAAGATACTGATCAGTAGAATACATGGACTTTCTATCCGAGTTAAGCTTGTTAAAAACTGGTGGTTGTATGTCCTTTTTCTTTGTTGACATGAGAATTTTCGGTCTTTGCGGTGGTGTCTTTGTTTTAACTTGGTTCTGTTTCGTCTTCGAGTTATATTCAGTTGATTGATTATATGAGGGTCTTTAAATAGGTAGCATTACTGAACTTTTGAGGTGGTTTGTAGGAGAAATCCTTGTTGCCTTCTATTATAAGCCAACATGCTTGAATGGGTGAATATTTGTAGATCCCTCTGTTTAGTTACTCTGGGATGTTATATTTTCATATATCCTGAATGTTTTATTGCTAAACCTGATTGTTTTATCACTTTTATGCTGCCGGCCTATTTTGTGCTAATCACTGAAATAAGATTAATGGTTGCTGCTCATGCATCACTATTGGTTACGAATTCTATAAAGTTTTACTTTGTATGCATTGATGGTGGTTTTAGGAACCTGGAGCAGTTGAAGCACAATTTGCCAGTGCTAATACTAGACAACTATGCAAATATTTCCTGAAGTTCTGTGATCCTGGTGGGTTGTTTATACCCAAGGAAGGTTTGGTTTTTCCTAATGATGAATCTTCTCTACCTGCTTGGCTCTCAGAAGAAGATCTCAACTATTTAACTAACAAGTTTGAGAAGACTGGCTTCACAGGAGGATTAAACTATTACCGATGTTTGAGTAGGTAAATTTATACAAGCTTCATACTTTCCCCTTTTTTTCCGTTTTGATTTTTTTGTCCCCTGAATAATCTTCCATAGAGGAAATTTTTCTAAATATAAAGTAATCAGAAGTATTCTTGACATTCACTTATTCACACATCTCATGTGAGGCTTGTAGTTTCCCTTTGCCTCTACATGGTAAACTCTTTTCACTCTGTTTTGTTCTGTCTCAAGGTATTTTAGTGATTAATACATCTTATAGGAAGTGAAAGTTCATGCTTGCTTTACCCTTTTTACGAATGAATTCCCGATACTGATAGCAAAGGTAACGGTTATCTTATCGATGATATTAATATTGATGATAGCGACGATAGTGACTATATCAGCTTTTTTATGTAGATTTCAATGTCTATCTATTGATGCTCAAACACATGAAAATTCAGCAATGTCACTGAGAATGGATAAAAATAAAATAAAATTGCAAAATTTATTGAACTCTTTATATTCTATGAATTGCTCAGTTACTTGCCTTTTACTTTTTCCAATTGTTGGCCAGGACATCAGCAAAGGTAATAAATTCAACTGTGGTTAAATTCTGCTGAAATTTCAGTGATCATGCACAATATTTTCTATTCTTTTTCTCTATCGTGGAGTTTGTTACGTTCTTACTGGTAATATGGATAAATGACTGAAATCTATCATGCATGTTGGTGGAATTATGCAGTAACTGGGAACTTCTGGCCCCTTGGACTGGAGCACAGATAAAAGTACCTACTAAGTATATAGTGGGAGATCTGGACCTGACTTATAACTATCCAGACATCCAGGATTACATCCACAAAGGTGGTTTCAAGCAAGCTGTTCCATTTCTTGAAGATGTGGTGGTCATGGCGGGAGTTGCCCACTTCATCAACCAGGAAAAGGCTCATGAAGTCACTGAGCACATTCTTGACTTCATCAAGCAATTCTAATCACCTTCTATTCTGCATATCAATAAACAAGCAGAGAAGACTAGCTCTTGAGAGTGAAAGTTGTAATTTATTTCCCTCAAAAAGTAAGACATTGAGACATAACTTCCTCTCACAACAAGGTTAAAAATTGTGGTTATGTTAGGGATATTGAGGCTTTTTCTCTTTTATTTATTTATTATTTTAATTTTATATATACAAAATTGTCCCCTGCTTCAGTAATACTGAAAAACCTAACGCCATCTTTATCAGATGGTTAGTGGTACTAACCTTGGGTTCTTTGGGAGAGGAAAAAAATTATTAGAGTTCGAATCATTCGACTAACCCAAATATTTGTCTTTCCTATAAAAACTAAAAAAATAAAAAAAATATTAATGAAAAGAGTAAAAGTAAAATTTATTGAATATGATCTGAAAAAAATTTGTAAAAAAAAAAAAATCTGAAAAATGATAAAATAAAATCTATTAATGCAATAGATGCATGGTAAAAGCCTTTTTCCTTGGCAAGATGCCAACATTTTTTATGTGGGGGAACAATATAAACAAACTCGAGATGTATTTATATATTTATTATAAAAATGACAAACCCAAAAATATCTTAGTTCGAAATGAGTGGTAGTTTTAAAATGGAATTAAACAAAACGGTTTGTCACATCCCAAACAGGCCGCAAGCTTTCATGTTAATAATCACAAATAGAGGTTTGGAAGCGGTTAGAATCAATAATACCCATGAAAAGTTTCACATTAAATTCGTAAACCTCTTTATTGGTATAACTTAACAATAATTATACTTTAAAAACTCTTTAGTTCAACCACAATGATTTATTGACATTTGATCCCTGCATAAAGTATTTGTTTATTGAGCGAATAAGTTCAAATCACAATTCACACAGGTGGAGAATACATATGTTATAGAACTCAGTTTTTTGTATATGTTTGTCTCTAACATATGATTTATTTATATTTATTAATAATAAATAAAACATCTTATAGATTCTTCTTTTTTGAGTTAAATCTTATTTATATTTATTAATAATAATAAAAACATCTTATAGATTCTTCTTTTTTGAGTTAAATCTCCTGATCTGAACCGAAGATCAAAAGGGGAATGAACTACCATCCAATAAAATTACAAAAATTTATCTAGTTTGATTAAACTAGAGTTCAAAACATTCAATATAATAACTACAAGTCATGATTTTGGGGGGAAATAAGATTAATTTTCAAACATATAAAAGTAAAAAAATTTTGATCATGCTCATAATAATGTATTTTTTTTTCTTCAAAAATGACAAGCATCACTTAAATAAGAATAGTAAGGAAGAAATTAACGTGGTGATGCATTAGTTATATTGATTTTTTTTTCAATTAAAAATTTATTAACTAAATCAGATATGACACGGACGATAAAAACAAATTTAAAAAATTTTTAAGAATAAAATCAGAGAAGAGACACAAAACCTCTGACATAAGATCCACCTAGCCCTGTTTAAATAATAACATAAATAATATTTGTCCTTAAAAACAGTGATAAATAGTACTACTAATATTTGCTTCTGACCTTTATCAAATCCGTTTAATTAAAAATGTAATAAATATGCCCAACTCATAAAAATACAATAAAAAGTATTATTCTTTAACCCTAATAATTAGGATCATGATTTGTGTTACTGTTAAAACAAAGTCGTCATTTGTATACATTGATATTTATACCACTACCATTAGTAATTAATTTTCTTTTCCATATTTTGATTTAGAATGAAAATTAAATACCAATATTTTTTTTATGAGGTGATGTCCCAAAATTACTTAATAATCTCTAAATTCTTTGGGTGCTGTTTTTTTTTATCAATAACAGTTAAAATTTACAAGTTAATAATAGACTCACAGATTTCAATGAAAATTATTCAGTAAAAATCATAATTAGATGAAAAAAATGATTTCATTATTTTGAGAAAAAAAACAACATAATATTGAGGGTTGTATACTTGTATTTGCCAAAATTTACGTTATAATAAAACTATAACTAATGTTTTAAAAGACCAAAAGTCATCAAGTTAATTACAAACAAAATTGATTTTGATGCAATTTAAACATGACTTGAGTAAATTGTTATTTACATGCAATTTAATTACTTTTATGTTTTTTAATAAGCCTATATCACAACAGCTCCATCCGTACACTCCCACCTATATCAGCGGCCAACTATAAAATTAGTTCATCTCTCCCCTATCATCACAAACTAAATATATATATATAACATTCAAAGAATCACATAAATCAACACCAAATCTTTTACGTAATTAACTTAAATAGAAAGCTTGCGTGTGGTGCAATGTATGCCGACAAATCCTCGCTTTTCAACGTTTTCTTAATGTATGCAGTAATGCAGGTGTATTTATTAGTTTTAGTTGATTAAAAACAACCCTCTCTAATCAATAATCAATAATCATGGCTATAAAACAATGGCATCAACGAAGGCAAAGCATCCATCGAAGCAAGGGAGAAGAAGAAGAAGAAGGAGGAGGAGATGGAGGGGATCAGTCATCGGACAATGGAGGTGAATGGCATAGCCATGCACATAGCGGAGAAGGGAATGGGTGGACCAATCGTCCTCATGCTCCATGGCTTCCCGGAGCTCTGGTACTCATGGCGTCACCAGATCAATGGCCTCGCCGACAAAGGCTACCACGCAGTCGCCCCTGACCTTCGTGGGTATGGTGATACCGATTCTCCCTCCGCTATCTCCTCCTATTCCATCTTCCATCTCGTTGGTGACATGATCGCCCTAATCGCCATCCTTGGCCAAGCACAGGTTGTTCATCGTCTCGTAAAAATCATCCCTTTCCTTTCTTTCATTGCTCTCTGTTTTTTTGGTTGATGTTTGTGATTTTGATAAAAAAAAAAATGTGCTTTTTATTTTTTGCACGCAAGGTGTTTGTAGTTGGGCATGACTGGGGAGCTCTGGTGGCGTGGCACCTGTGCTTGTTCCGGCCGGACAAGGTGAAGGCTTTGGTGAATCTTAGTGTTGCATATATGCCTCGTAATCCGGCTATCAAACCGGTTGACTACTTCAGGTCTATCTACGGCGACGACTACTACATTTGCAGGTTTCAGGTATGGGATCGATTCTCTGTCTGTGTAGCTGACTGACAACAAGTTCTGTTGTTCCAAAGCATGAGCTTAATTTGTGGCAAGCTCAGTTGCATTTTGTTTGAATGTTGTATGATCTTTTGAGTAGGTTTAATGACCTTTTATGGCGTTGCACTGATCTTTCAGTGGTTGCAAGGTCCTTTCTCTTTGTACCTGGTTCTTCACGTACCTCTTCCGTTTGTCACTGCGGTTTTAACTTAATTTTAACCTCTAACTTGGTTTCCAGTGTACTATTTTGACTTCATTTATCATGTGTGCTGTTGATACAGACGGCGTCACTGACCTTTTGATGTACTTAAATTGGAAATGTCAACATGCTTGAAAGGGTGAACCTGTGTGGGACCATTCTTTCTAAAACTAGACCATATATGATTTTTCAACAACTCCATTTCACATGTGACAACTTCATGAATTATGGTCATAGTTAATATACCATGAATGCTATATATGGTGACATTGTTATGACTGTTGTTGAAGTATTAATCCTTGGGAAATTTTGAACTGAAGAAACAACCGTACATGGGATGTGAATACAGGAACCAGGAGTAATTGAAGCAGAATTTGGCCGTGTTAGCACAAAACAAGTGATCAAGAAGTTCTACACGCTTCGTGACCCTGATGGTATATTTATACCCAAAAAAGGTTGGATTTCACCCAATGATAAATTTACTCTTCCTAATTGGCTCTCTGAAGAAGATGTCAACTACATCAGTAAAAAGTTCGAAAAGTCTGGCTGGTCTGGAGGAGTTAACTATTACCGATGTTTGAATAGGTAAAAATATCTAGACAATCTTTGTTAGTGTGTTTACTTACTCATTTTCTCTTCTGTGATTGTGTTATTTGGTCAAATACTCAGCTGCAAAGGTTGATGCGTATGATTTTGTATTTGTTTAATTATATAATGATGCAGTAACTGGGAGCTTACAGAACCGTGGACTGGAGCACAAATAAAAGTACCTACAAAGTTTATAGTGGGAGATCTGGACTTAACTTACCACTATCCAGGCATCCAGGATTACATCCACAAAGGTGGTTTCAAACATGATGTTCCACTTCTTGAAGAAGTGGTTGTCATGAAAGGAGTTGCCCACTTCATCCAGCAAGAAAAGGCGCATAATATCACAGAGCACATTCTGAACTTCATCAAGAAATTCTGATCACCCTGTTTTCTGCATATCAATAAACATGAAAATATGACTTGTATCTTTACTGCACTCAAAGCACTGTTGAAATAAAAGTTGTATTCACTACAATAAAGAAATCAAAACACTATTTGTTGCTAAGCAAATTGTGTTTTATAATAAAATCCGGCAGTTGATTTATGTTACAATTGTTCTGAAAAGTCTCTTAGACAGCCAGCCAGTAGTCCACTTTAGTGATTTCTTTCGTCTTTAAAGTTTAAAGTGAGAAGTTCGCCCCTGCACGTTATTTTATTAAAAAGAGAGGGCATTGCGCCTATTATGACGGTAATCTTTTGGTTATTAAGAGACCAATATATCACCACATATATCAGTACGTAAACATGATTATTTATTCAAAAATCTGAAACTATTTTTTTTATTTTATTATTTTTTAAATTAATACTCAGAAAAAAAAAAAATACTTTGTCCAATGCCCCGCTAATATCACTATAAATACCTAAAAGGGAATAGAACTAGTAAAAAGAGAAGATCAGAAGGCAATTCATTTTATTTTATTTTATTTTATTTTTAAAAAAGATGATAAATGATTGTTTAACGTATGAGCATAAGCTGTGATATCATTCATTAATAAATTTCTGCTATGAACAAAAGCAATTCATTTTCATTCTAAGAGTTTACACAGAATTAAAAGTTGAGAGTTTGACTCGTTTAAAATGAATTGATTAAAAATTTATGATTTATTTATATTTATTAAAATAAAAAATATTGTGTGATTCTAAATGCACTGCACAACAATTGTCTCACAAGCTATTGGTAAATAGACCAAAATAGTTTGACTCTTTCTACGAATTGATTAAAAGTTTATAATTTGTTTATATTTATTAAAATAAACAATATTGTGTGGTTCTAAATTCACTCCTCTTCAATTGTCTCACAAGCTATTAGTCAATAGAAAATATAGTTTTTCTATGCTTCAAAATAAATGATTGTCTGTGTTAAGCTTGTCAAAAGCTGGTGGTTGAATGTCCTTTTTGTTTTTATTTTTTTGGCTGACTGAGAATTTTTAGTCCTTGCTGTAGCGTCTTTGTTTTAAGTTGATTTGGTTTCGTCTTTGAGTAACATTCGTTTCATTGATTATATGAAAGTCTTTAAATTGGTAATATCACCAAACTTGTCAAGTGGTATATAGGACAAGTCCTTGTTGCCTTATATTACAGGCCAACGTGTTTCGCTTAAATGGGTGAATCTTTATAGATCTCTCTGTATAATAACTCTTGACATGAGATTTTTTTGGCCATGTTCTTTCAATTCTACTTCATATTTAACAAATATTTTAGGCAATTAGGCCTTGGTGAATTATGCCCATTAATTAGTTCCCAACCACAGTTGGAACTGATGATATATCATGAATGATTTGTTGCCAGCAAAAACAATAGAAATTACCTTTTTATGTAAAGGAAAAATCACGGGACAAACTCGATAATACATTTAATTTTAAAAATAAACAATTACTATAGTTTTAACCATTCAAGTTTTTGTTTAGAGTTTAAGATCCAACAAATTGTATCAAAGTTTTTGTCCAAAGCATGAAATCCAGTAAATTGTATAAAATATAAAGATTATGTCTTTTTGAGCATCAATAGACCAATCTCAAAAAAACCAATTTAGTGCAAGTCAGTATCTTAATTTTACAAAATTGGTTATTATTATAATAACTCCATTATCCCTTTTTCTTCTTTTTTGCTATGCACCATTCACTCCTCTCCATTGTTGTAAAAACCGGATTAGATCAGCCAGTTCAACCGACTGATAAATCGGTCCGATTAGTCACACAAAACACCAAAAAACCAGACCAACCCGTTCAACAGGTGAACTGGTTGGACCGGACTGGCCGGTTGATTTATTTATTTTAAAATTTTAAAGTTAAACCCGTTTTAAAAAACAAAAAGCAAAATATTATATACTTATATTTTATTTTATTCCTATTTTTTGTTGTTGTTGTTATTATTGTATACTTATATTTAATTTAATTATTTATTTTTAAATATTTGTTGTATGGTTATATCCTTGTATATTTGTATTTTAAAAAAATTCAATTTTATGTGAAATTGATATTTTATGACCTTATAAAGGCAATATAACTTTACAATATGTAATTTTATAATCTTTTTTAATTTTAAAAGTATTTTTTACTTATTTTTTAAATTTTTAAAAAATATTTATTTAAAAAATATTAAATCCGGTCGAACGGGTCAATCCAATCAATTCAACAGGTTGGACCATGAACTAGTTGCCTAATCAGGACAACAATCACTACGGTTTTTAAAACATTACTTCTCTCCAAACCAAAAAAACATCGAAGTCATGTGCACATCTTGGAATTGGATGTCTGATAATACGCTCACTCCTGTTAGACAAGATGCGTGGTATAAATTCTCAATCCTCCGTCCTTTTTTTAACTTATTTATTTTATTTAATTCTACATATTAAAAAAATTTTGGTTAGAGTTAGGTGATAATTTAAAATTTATAAAATTTATATTAATTTTTAATAATATTATATTTAAATAAATTTTAAAAAAATAGTTAAATTTAATTTATTAAAAATTATAAAAATATATTAAATATAAAAAATAAATTTGAAAAATCCAATATTTAATATTACACATAATTTTTAAATAAACAAATAAAAAAACAAAGAAAATCTTTAAAATATGAAAAATAACAAAAAAAAAACAGAAGAGAATATAACCAAATGAACCACGAGAGCCCTCACTGCATGGTTGGATAATATATTTAACACTATATTTTCAAGCAGTTAATTTTTTATTAATAATTAAATAATTTATTAATAACAAGTCTATATTAAAATAATTCACAAATGGTGAAAATTTAAATTATGATAAAAATATATTTTTAAGAGTGTGAATAATAGTTATGTACATCTTTATATTTCTTAGCTGCTGAGCCATTCATCCCGGCAATTTTTTTTTTGTTTTAAATCTCCTCAGCAGTCACTTTTGTCTTTTAATTTTTGCCTCGGATAAGAGACCAAAACATGACTATACACTAGTTTTATATTATTTATTCTAAACCTCTTTTATCTTAATCAGTTCAACAAACAAAACTCGGACCTTTGTCAATTCCAGGAAACCATTGTTGTCCCAACTCACAGAGTAGGAGAAGAAGATGGAGGGGATCAATCATCGGAGAGTGGAGGTGAACGGCATTGGCATGCACATAGCCGAGAAGGGAGAGGGTGGACCAGTCGTCCTCATGCTCCATGGCTTCCCGGAGCTCTGGTATTCATGGCGTCATCAGATCAATGGGCTCGCTGCCAAAGGTTACCACGCCGTCGCCCCTGACCTCCGTGGCTATGGTGACACCGATGCCCCCTCCGCCATCTCCTCCTACTCCATGTTCCATCTCGTCGGCGACATCGTCGCGCTAATCAATGTCCTTGGCCAAGATCAAGTTGTTCATCATCTAATAAAAATCCTTTGTTTCTTTTATTTCTTACTGTTTTTAAATTGATGATTGTGATTTTGACAAAAAAAAGATTGTGCTTTTTTTTTATTTTTTTGCGCGTAAGGTGTTTGTGGTTGGGCATGACTGGGGCGCTCTGGTGGCATGGCACCTATGCTTGTTCCGGCCGGACAAGGTGAAAGCTTTGGTGAATCTCAGTGTTCCATTTATGCCTCGTAATCCGGCTGTCAAACCAGTTGACTACTTTAGGTCCCTCTTTGGAGACGATTACTACATTTGCAGGTGTCAGGTTTGGTCTCTGTGTGTGTGTGTGTGTGTGCAGCTTAAAGCATGTCGGGTCGTTCCAAATTCAATGCACTTTGATTGTCTTACAAGCTATTGATCAGTAGAATTTATGGGCTTCATATTGTTGAAAAGAATTGATCATGTTTGTTAAAAGCTGGTGGTTGGATTCCGTTTCTTTGTGTCAGATTCTTCAATTAGTGTTCTTAGGATTTGTGGTCCTTGCTGTAGGATTTTTCTTTTTTTTTTAACTTGGTTCTGTTCCGGCTTTGAGTTTGTTTCAGTTCATTGATTATATGTAGTCTTTAAATAGGTCCCATCACCAAACTTGTGTGGTTTGTAGATGTCCTTCTTGCCTTGTATAAGCAGGCTACATACTAAATAAAATTACTCTGAGAGATGAGATCTTTGACCATGTTCTTTCAATTCTCTATGTAGCAAATGTTTTAGGCCTTGGTGAATTATGGCCATGAGTTTCCAACCACATGTTGAACTGACAACGTATCTTTTATGTTTTGTTACTCTCTGTAGATTAGAACTTGTGCTAAATTTGATTGTTTATTTATGCTGCCATCCTGTTTTGTCCTAATTACTGAAATAAGCTTAATCATGACTGTGCATGCTTTGTTATGGTTCATGAAACCTAGAATAATTTACTTTGTATACACTGATGGGGTTGTAGGAACCTGGAGGAATTGAAGCACAATTGGCCAATTTTAATATTAAACAACTTTTCAAAATGTTCCTGAAGTTCCGTGATCCTGGTGGTTTTTTTATGCCCAAGGAAGGTTGGGTTTTACCTAATGATGAATCTTCTCTTCCTGCGTGGCTCTCTGAAGAAGATCTCGACCACTTCAGTAACAAGTATGAGAAGACTGGCTTCACTGGAGGATTAAACTATTACCGATGTTTGAACAGGTAAATTTATACAAGCTTCATACTTGCCTTTTTTTTTCCATTTTGATTTTCTCTTCCCTCAATTGTCTATCACAGAGGAATTTTTTTTAATAAAAATATAAAGTAATCAGAAATATTCTTGACAAGCACATTTATACTCATGTGAGGCTTGTAGTGTTCCTTAGTCATTGCATGGTAAACCCCTGTCACTCTGTTTTGTTCTGTCTAGAGGTAATTTGGTGGTAGGTCCTGTAGGAAGTGATAGATCATACTTGCTTTGCTGTATTTCTGAATGAATTTCCGGATAGCAAGGCTAAAGGTTATCTTATTGATGATACTAATATTGATGATTGCAACTATATTAGTTCTTCTATCTAGATTGCAATGTCCATCTATTGATGTAACAACATCCTGCTTTATTCTGAAATGAGTACAAATGCAAGAGAATTCAGTAATGTCCCTGAGAATGGAAAAAACAAAATTAGGGAATTTAATGAACAGTTTATTATCTCTGAGTTGCTTGGTTACTTGTCTTTTATTTCTTCCATTTTATTGGCCAGGACATCAGTGACACATACATAGTAAATGCAAGTGTGCTCACATTCTGCTGAAATTTCCGTGATCATTTACAATATTTCCTACTTTGTTTCTCTGTTATGAAGTTTGTTGGATTCCTGTTGCTGATATAGAATCAATGACTGAAACCTATCATGCATGTTGGTGGATTATGCAGTAACTGGGAGCTTCTGGCACCGTGGACAGGTGCACAGATTAAGGTACCCACTAAGTATATTGTGGGAGATCTGGACCTAACTTATCACTACCCAGGTGTCAAAGATTTTGTTCACAAAGGTGGTTTCAAGCAAGTTGTTCCATTTCTTGAGGATGTGGTTGTCATGGATGGAGTTGCTCACTTCATCAACCAGGAAAAGGCACATGAAGTCACTGAGCACATTCTTAACTTCATCCAAAAATTCTGACCTTCTATGTTCTGTGTATCAATAAATATGCATCAGCCATCTCTAAAGGATCTCGAACCGAAAAAATTGCCATACCTATGGCCCTCTTGTTTCTTACATCTATATTCGGAGGGATTATTTTCTTATAATGTGTAGTTTGTGTTTCTACTTAACTTTAGTATCTCGTATATATTTCTGCTTTTTCAGCTTTTCTATTTTTGATGTTCAAAAAAGGAATTCTCCTTGGCAAATTCCCAGTTTTGCCTGTTGTGTTGTCTCTTTTATTATACTTAGATTTCTTCACCCTTTATGCTTAGAATTTTGGCTTTAGTTGATTGCATGATCCTCTTTTCCAAAGATCTTCATTTACTTGATGCTTTCAGGTATGTTTAGTGTGTCTACTTCTAAAGAAAGTTTAGAATTCAATTATTCAAAAGATTCCAAAGAGAATAAGAGAGCATTCATTTTCTCTTTAGTGGTGGGGAAGTCTCTTATTTCTTCTTTAGAGGTGGGGAAGTCAATTAAGTGCAGTGTGGAATTTGAAGTAGGAAATAATACTTTTTTTAGTAATTTTTTTTTAAAATTTTGAATTAAATCCAATTTAAGATTTTGTTTTTCGCTATTATAAATGGACATCAGAATTAGAAGAAGTGAGATTAACTTTCAGTCACTTAAGTGTGAATGTTCTCACTTTTCTTATCACTCAGACGACTTTAAAGCAAATTAACGTCTCCTAAGTCAATATTATATCATTTCCAAGATACCATTCAATCGCTGTAGGTATCATATCAAAGCCAGCCTTTGTCACCCAATTTGCTATTTGCTTTTGGCTTGACTTTTCTGTATTCATTGTATGTGTTCTGTAGGATTGACGACAACAGTGAAGATGTGGTGTTAACAAAGTTCTCTCTGGACTATAAGTACAGTGAGTCTGGATTGTTGTCACACAAGCAGTCATGGAAACAATTATTCATCGGAAGGTGGACGTGAATGGCATAAGCATGCATGTTGCAGAGAAGGGGGAGGGTGGTCCTGTGGTGCTGCTGATTCATGGCTTTCCAGAGTTATGGTATTCATGGCGTCATCAAATACTCGGCCTTGCTGCCCGTGGTTACCATGCAGTGGCTCCTGATCTCCGTGGCTTTGGTGACACAGACATCCCTCCCTCCTCTTCATCCTACACCATGTTCCATGTTGTTGGTGACATCGTTGCTCTTATCCATGCTTTGGGCCAGGACAAGGTATGCATACTATATATCATCTTCTGCATGTCAAACTTATTCATTCTAGTGATTGAGTTGAGTAGTATTGATATAAGGTGTTTGTTGTAGGACATGACTGGGGAGCAATTGTTGCATGGCACCTCTGCATGCTTAGGCCAGACAAGGTTAATGCATTGGTGAACCTCAGTGTGGCATTCACTCCTCGGAATCCTGCTCAGAGTTCTATAAACTCACTTCGTTCTCACTTTGGTGATGCGCACTACATGGTCAAGTTTCAGGTTTTACATGACTGAACCTCTGGTTTCTTTTTTCTCAATCTTATTGACCTTTTTGAACATTGATTTAATAGTTCATAGTTCTATGAGATAGGAACCTGGAGCAGCAGAAGCAGAGTTTGCTGAGATTGGCACTGCACTGATCCTGAAGAAATTCCTAACAATTCGTCGGCCAAATGCTTATATTTTACCAAAAGAAACAGGTTTCAGTGTCTCCTCTGATGATGATCTCACACTACCACCATGGCTCTCGGAAGAAGACATCAATTACTATGCCGCCAAATTTGAGAAAACAGGCTTCACTGGAGGATTGAACTACTACAGATGCATGGAATTGTGTGCCTCTTTAAACTTATATTTTGATAATTAATCAATTGAAACATGTGGCAATGAGGATGTTAATATGAAGAAATTTATGTGCAGAAACTGGGAGCTGACAGCAGCATGGACTGGAACTCAGATAAAAGTGCCGACAAAGTTCATCGTTGGAGATCTGGACTTGGCCTACCATTTCCCTGGTGTTAAGGACTACATTCACAAGGGTGGCTTCAAGAAGGATGTTCCATTCCTGCAGGATGTAGTTGTTATGGAAGGAGTAGGCCATTTCATCACTCTTGAAAAGGCACATGAAGTCACTGATCATATATATGACTTCATTAAAACTTTCTGATTGCTCTGTTTGCATGAAGAAATTTATCTGCTCAGAAATTATGATGAAATCAAGCATTCGTCCTGCTATGAGACATGCATATGAGTTATTAAATAACTACCAACTTTTAAATATAGACTGGCTTGAGTTGGTCTGCCATTTGTCATTCTGCATTAAAATTATTGACTTCCTTATGTTGCTCTTGTATTAAGATAACTACTAATATCTGCATGTTTGAAATCTGGGTTTCCTCTATATTTATTAGCATGTTCTTACATGTTCTGTGGTTTCAAATCATGATATTATCACAAGTGGAGTCATTTATATAATCATTTATTAGGGAAAATAGTTCACTGTATGCTTTCAACAGTGGTTGTCATATCCTTTACTTTGTGCTTAATTTTTCCTTCACTACTGAGTTGTAGTTTAACTTTTAGTTTGTCTACATGTGGGTTATGGACAATGTTTGATTACCTGAAGATTGATGATGTGTCTGAGAAAACATTATTTTGCTAGGAATTATGATAAATGTACTGGATTGAGAAATATGTTTAGTTGACGGACCATTACATTGATGGAATAACTTTAGTAAAACCCATGCAGACCTGCAAGGCTTTCTTGGGTGATGACTTCTATGTCTGCAGATTCCAGGTTTTTCCTCCTCCATAGTAAAACTTATGAAGATTGATCAGATGAATTACATTCATTCATAATCACGGGTAGTTATGAAACCAAGTCTGAGTTAGTCACAATAACCAGTGTTTGAAGCTGTTTGTTATGGTGTACGACTTGGGAGCTTTGTACATTCAAGCCAGACAATGTGAATGCCCTGGTCAGCCTCTGACGTGCAACTGCTGATTAAGCTTTATGTGAAGATGACTTCCACATCCGCCAAATTAATGTCTCCTTCCATTTTAAGCACAGGAAAATTTTCAAAGCTTTTTTGTGCAGGTAACCGGAAAAATTGAAGTTGTTTTTGAGGGAGGTGATCCTTGACAATTGTTTGAAAGTCCCCACAAACATGAAGATCATCTCCACTACATTAAATGACGGAAGAGAGTATCAGTCAGTTTTGCCATGTGGTTGTCTTGCTATATCTTTTTTTTGTCGAGATGAAAGGCATAACTACTAAGAAAAGCAGGGGTAGGCATAAACCTCAGCGGAGCAAGTAAGAGCGAAACCTGCACATACATGGACACTAAGACCACCTATACATGACCATTACTCACATTTCCAAATATATGTCCTCACTCAAGATTCAAACTCTCACCACTTGTGAAAAGTTCTATTGAGGACCCGATTACCAATAGACCACTTAATCGTTAGTATATCTTTATGTGCCAACCAAATTATGTGTAGATGATCTCATCCTTGCTTATCACATACCTGCAGCCCAAGAGTACCTGCATTGTGGTTAATTATGCATGGATCCGGGCACTTTCTCAGCACATATTTAAGTTCATTAAGAACCAGAGACTCCACTACTTGTTACAAGCAGTGTGGATCTGCAACTGAATAAATGAGTTATTTCCAAAGGTATATGATCAGAAAAATGGATTTCCAATAAGTTGTCTTAATGTTAAAATCAAAATTGGATTCAACACGCAAAACTGGAAACATGGTAAAGAGAATTTCAATGAGGAAAATAAGATAGTTTCGCCGGGTGAAAGCCAGACTTGACAAGTTTGATGACTCAAACCCTAAATCCCCTGCTGTTCCTTCTTCCTCTAGCCTTTTCAAACTTCCTACCCTTGGAGCGGACATAAGGTTTAGTGCTGCTGTGTGGCACACCAGGAGCAGGGCCAAAGTGTTTGACAGCTTCCCTGGCATTCTTGGGACCTCTGAGAAGAACCTGCAAAGCATGGGGGAGTTTTTCTTCAGAAATCAATGTCTACAATATATTGTATGTTACACTGATAAAGTATGGTTCAAACAAAGCATCATCAATCAATACGGGTATTAAAGGAGTAAGATACATGGCCAATAGACATTGAAAGTTAAGATTGGCCTAACTTAAACTCACAATGATGACTGACATAAACTGGCAACAAAACCAGAATCATCATAGAGAAAGTGCAAATATTATCCAGATCAAAATAGACTATTGCTATCTTAATGAGAATATAGGTAAACTTGAACCCAAAAGAATTAACGATATCAATGTGCCATCAGGATAATGCTTTTAAATCTAATGACCTACCAAAAATGCATGAATTTTGTGTACTTCACAGTTATTATTGAGAATTCTAATTGCATTTCTATTTTAATGATTCAAGTCGCATGCATATAACAGCTCCCAGTACAAATGCCAAAGAGCATGAGCAATATCTCTGTAACATTCCCATCTATGTCGCTTTCCTGAGCGGAAAAAAATCTGGCATACCAAATTCTTTCATTTCCAACCTTAGTTCAAGGAAGCAGATTTTTTGTATTAAATTATACAATGACTTGTAAATGATTAAATCCTAGTGAATTGCAACAAATAAATCATACTATCTGTAAACAAAGATTGGCCCCCTCAGAATCAAATGATGAAATTAATCATTGAAGTAACTCAGCATTAGCATGGATTGAATGAACATCACTGGGAGCCATAAAATGAAAATAAAGACAGTAAATGGATATATCCCAGTAAAACTAAATTTAGCTCAGATATTTTCACATTCTCAGTTCCTTGATCTCCAAATAGTTGGAAATTCTCACATTGAGCTGGGTTTAAAAAGTAATATCATCATAGCTATAAACATCATTACATAGACCTACATATTCACAACATAATTGGATCATAAATGCATTCAGGAATACTAGCAAGTTCCATACAAAATTAAAACAGGTCAAACAAACAACTTCAAATGATCAAGAAGTACTATATGGTCACTTACTGTTAATACCTAATACCAGTGGAATATTTGATAGATGCATAGTTCACAGAGATCAAACTAGAGGAGGACCAGCAGCATATCATAATGTCTTATTCCCGCAATATTACTGAAGTTGCATTGTTGCTATCAATTATACTATTCAATTCCAAACTTACAATAAATATATATACAGCACAGTTCTCCTAGCAACATCTAATTCACGTAAAATTGACACTATAAACTTAATCCAGCAATGATATCAGCATTCCATTAAATATACAGAACCTAAGCATATCGACATATCCAGCAATAAGCATTCACACAAAATGCAGACAGTGGATGTACCGTGTTCTGCCCGAGAGGAGCTCGAAGGGCGAGCTGATCAAAGGTGAGACATTCCCCACCAGCCTTGACAATCCTAGCCCGCGCCGTTTCGGTGAACCTCAGTGCAGTCACCTTCATTGCTGGCACCTCACAAACCCTCTTATCATCTGTCACAGTGCCGACCACAACAGCAATCTTATCCTCCTGAAATCCAAAACACCCCCAAATCCAAAATAAACAAACCAAATACATCAAATAGACACTAGATTAGAAAAAAGAAGAAGAAGAAGAAGAAGAAGAAGCAAAACAAGAAAAAAAACACACCTTTTCGGCGGTGAACTTGATAAGTCTGCGGAGGGAGATGGGAGGTCGGTTAGTCTTGCTCATGAAGAGCCGCTTCAAGATCACCGCATTGAACTTGCTACCAGTTCGCCTCACCAGAAACCTATAAAGCTAATAGAATCCAAAAGACAAACCAAATCCATCATCGCCAATACGAAAGCAAGAACAATCGAGCAGTAGAAACAAGAAAAGAAATGAATACCTTGACGAGGAGCTTGAGGTAGACATCATCGGACCTTGGAGCGGTGCGCTTAACCCTCTTGCTCCGGCCACCGGCGACGAGATCAATGCCCTATAAGATTAAAAACAATGTTAGGGTTTCCATGCTCTCGAATGCCAGGATTTCGATGAGGACGTACCATGGCGCTCCGGCGGCGGTCTTCTCGATCAAAACCTCCTCCGTTTCAATTCTAGGGTTTTGTTTGCGATTTAATGGGGTTTACGGTCCCGTGTGCCGCAGGTTTATCATAACAAAGCTGTGCGCATAAACATGGGCCAGCCCATGAGACTCATAGAGCCCAGTTTCATATTAGCCTAATAGGCCCATGGACGTTCGGCCTGCCCAGTTTCATATTAGCCCAATAGGCCGAAAGACGTTTGACGTTAAAGACTTAAGGCCGAAGATAAGTGGCCCAATACTCTATATTAAAATTCAACAGTCCATTACTTTTATCAATAATCAATTAATTGATAGATATTGATTTTCATCATTTTTTTTCCTCATATGTAATAATTAAGTATATAAGGTTTAAAGTGAAGATAGAATCATTTAATTAGAATACAAATTATAAATTAGCTAGCTCAATTGTTTGATACAAGTCCTTTTCTTCTTCCTTCAAATCAACTATATCTTCCCACATGTTATGTTAGATAAAAAATGGATAAAACTCTCATTATGCTCAACTAATAATTAAAACGTTATTTTAATTACAAGACACAAGAACATCCTTATCGGCTTATCCCTTGGCATATGGTTAGTTAAATCAAAGCTATAAAAATAGCTCACCACTTGCTTTAGCTAGCTAGGCCTTTCATATATGCATGATAAATCTCTCTCCATGAAGATAAGAAACATGATATGGCCCTAGCAACATCTACCAAAATGCATAATGGAATGCAAAGTGATGAGCAAGAATAGTAACTCTTTTAGCTATAAAGAACTTACAGAGTACTAGTCTTTAATGAAGGTAGGGTAAAGCACAAAGTGTTTTTTGCTTCCATGATAAGAACAAAGAGAATGAAGATATAGAGATGGCATGAAAATAGTTTGTGAGTTGATTAAACTAAAGTAGGGCGTATTGCAATATATAGAAGAGGTGCATGATTGCATGGGATAAAATAAAAATGGTGGGTGGGTGAAGTGATGGAGCATGAAGGTCCCCATAATATATATATAAGTCCAACTGAAGGCCCATAACTTGTCCTAGGATAACTTTCTTTACATGTACCACAGCTCAATCACGTGTAACGCTAAAGGCAAACATGCTCCCCTTGCATGCTATATGCTTTCCTAAAGAAACACTAATTAATGGAGATGACTACTTGTTTTCATTTGGTATGAATCAAATGAATTATTAATGCATGATAGAGATCATGCATAGAGATATAGCTAGAGTCTAGAGATATTGATAGGAGTGATTTCTCATTTGATTTTCATTGCATGCTTGTTGACTATATCCAAACATCAAGTGAGACCACTAGGGATAAAGAGTGAGAGAGAGAGAGAGAGAGAGAGAGACACACACACACACACACAGAGCACCAAGTAATGTGGAGTATGAGTAGGATGGTGATTTCTCCACTACATATCACTGTTTTTTTAGGTAGATACACTTGTCATCATGCACACTTCTCCCATGTTATAACTATTATCAACTTACAAAGTTATATATATATATATATATATATATACATATATAAACTTCCTAGATATTGGGACCCATACATAATGATAACAGAGAGTTAGGGGGAGGAGAAGAAGAGGAAAAGGAAGAAAGGTGCAGGGTCGTAGCTAATAAAGCTTCAGAAGGTGGTAATATAAATTTAAAGGGAATTAATGTCTTGTGAGGAGGGGGAGATAAAATATATGATGCAAAGATATGGATGGGAAGATAGTGGAAATTAAATCTAAATGGCTTTGACTGGAGATAAAGAGTGTTGGATAGCTAGCTTGCTATATATTCTAGTTCTATATGCGGGAGCTTTAGCAAATGACTTCATTTTCTTTTTCGTGGAACAAGACATGCAAAAACTAAAGGTGAAAGAATTAAAGCTCATGTGAAGGGAGTAAGGCGGCACATCAAGATGTCAAATAACAAAAGATGTATATTATTTATAATATATATATATATATAGTGATCACATTTGGTGGGTGGGATACCATATATATATATATATATATTCTTCTCAACCACCCCTTAACCCTAACTCATTATTGTTAAGAGAAAAAGGTGTTGCTTGTTTGAGTTTTGCCATGCAATGGCCAAGGAATTAGGGTTAAAGACTCTTACTCTTCCTCTTGGTCTCTTCTCCAACAAACCATGTTTTTCATTTTTTTTTAAAGTTTATTATTTTGAGATGTGATGTTATTTATTTTATGAACTATTTTTTCTCACACAAACATAAACATACTCATTAGCATGTGCATCGAATATATGTGTCCATCGTTGATTGGTCACGATAATTTCTTAATTTCTATTAAGAAATAATTAGTGAGCTTTTTTGCTTTAATCATACTAGTGATTTGCCAAATGCACATGCAAATGATTCCATGTTAGCCATTGTTAGTAGGACCAATTAAGACTCCACAACCATAACAAGAGGGAGAGAGATCATAGATATAGAGAGAGAGCCCCACTATTGCAACTTGCATCTATGTCTTCAAACAAGCCCTTGTGACCTTTTGGATTCAAGTCTAAGTGAGCATCATGACCATTTTTGAGTGAAATGAGTGCTATTTGTCATGCCAACCACCTTTAATCACTAGTCCTTAAATATAAATAGCCTATATATATATACACAGATATATTATATTGCATGCTCATATATGTTTTTTTTTTTTTTTTTTTTTAAAATTTTAACTTAGATGATTGGAATAAAAATAAAAGGACATGTTAGAGGGGTTAAAAAGGTTTAAAAAGATTGACTTGAAATTACTATGAGAAGTCAATTGATTGCATGATTAATTAATGGAATTAAAAGATTTGATGTAATGTTTGAATGGTAAACCCATATAATGAAGATATGACCACTAACCACACCACAATGATATGGGTCCAATATATAAAGCATTAATAAACCAATTAAGTGACACATTCTTAAGGACATGTCCACCAACTAATCAAAATATCAACCTTACTACGGACTCTCAAATCATCTTTTAGAGCACCCAATTGATTCCAATTATGCATGGTCTTGACCACAAGTACTGGGAAAAATAAAATAAAATGGAAATAATAATATATACATATATCATCATAAGAAGTATCATAGAAAATTATAACAAAAGAAAACGAGACTGAAGATAAAGTTAGTATAATTCTTTTCCTCGTGTCTATTTTATTTAATGTACTTTCTTCTTTTTATTGTGATGTTATTTTTCTCATATATAAAACATGATTAAATTCAAATGGTGGTACGGTTGACATTGAATATCAAAGAATAAATTAATTTCAAAATAAAAAATTATTATGAAACTCGTTTTTAATGTTGAATACACATGTATGTATGTAAAGTTGCTAAAAGGAAATCCAAATTGAAGTTGAATGAATTATTAATCACATCGAGTAATCACAGTGAAAGTATTGAAAGTATTGCTTTGATCTAGAGATAAAAACAAAAAGTGGGAGCGAATTAATTATGATGTATCATTGAATTTTCACCTTATTCATGCCAGCTAATAACATGGCCCTACATCTCATGCAAAACCTTAAGCCATGCAACTCTTTCGTCTGGCCATGTCTCATGCATGTCTGTGATTGCATTATTATACTCGAGAAGATATTGTACTAAAAATGACAACCATACAAAGAAAACCAATGATCAAAGCCCAAGATAGTTAAAACTTCATCAAATTTTAAAATAAATATATATAATTGAAAGAAATAACCAATGAGAATAAGCCAAAGAAAAAAAAATACATATAGATTTACATGGACAACTCAGAAGTCAAAACCGGTTAAAACTATGGATAGAGGGAGAAGATGATACTATTATATATATGTTGAATTTTTTTTTTTAAAAGGTAAATAAATCATTTCAATTAAAAAAATAGAGAAAAACATATAGACTTACCATAAACAACCACACTGGAAATCCCAGAAAATAACACTAACACACTTGTCTCACAAGCAGTGAAACAAGCAATACAAAATATGACTAACCTCCTAGGATAGCCCAGCTATCCCCCAAAAACCAAAACAACGAACCGACAACCCTGTGGTAGAGCCAGGTGCCTCCTCGGCAGCAGTGTCGCCCAAGTCCTGCAGACTCCTCGGACCCACGAACTCAAGATTGCGACGGACAAAGGCAATAGTATCTTCGATCTTCACCTTGACCGAATCTGCAAGTGCATCGAACCACAAGAGAAGCATGCGATTAATACTCAGAACAATGCAGTGTGAAGGCAGAATTTTAGCATTAAAAATTCTATCATTTCGAGCAAGCCATAAATTCCACACTAATGCCTTGACCACTAACCACCCAAACTCTATCAGCAGGTCGAACCGAGGTTCTCCAAGATAGCCAAAGGTTGCACATCGAGGTTGGCAGCTCTGGCAAGGACAACGAACTATTAAAACACCCCCAAACCTCCAAAGCAACCGGACACTGAAGAAATAAATGATCGACCGACTTCACACCTGCATGACACATCACACAAGTAGTCGTAGGCAGCGAGTTACACCGCCTAATTGCCAGATTTTCTAGCGAAAGATCTTGTTCTTCCAGACCAGCCAGTTTAAGATGTTGATTTTCTTAGGGCAGTTGTTTTTCCAAAAGAATTTCACCACCGCACAACGCAACCCGCCGTCATTAAGGAAGTTATAAAGAGATTTCACCGAGAACAACTTATTTCCAGTTAACGACCAATATTTTTTATCCCTCTCATCCTAACGAACCGTCCTTAACCTGTCTTGGATCTGAATGACATTCGCATTAACACAAAAAGGTTGCCCCTCTAACAGGTATGCTAATTTAGTAAAAGAGGCGTCGTGCTGTGCAAAACTACTGAAAATGTCAGACCAAACATACATCGGAGCCCTACCGTTAAGCCATTGGTCTTTCCAAAAGAGCGTTTCCGCGCCAGAATAAATCTCACTCTTGATGCAGCATCTTAAGGTGGGTAGACCAGTCAGCACCCCCTTCCAGAAGAAAGACATCCTCCCTCTACTGCAAGGGAACAAATTCCAATTCGAACAACCGTAATTAAACTGAATGACCACCGTCCCTCCCCACCGTGGCTCGTTCAAATATTTCCACCATCATTTACTGAGGAGCGCCTGATTAACGTTGTGTAGATCCAGAATCTCCCATCCACCTTGATCGCAGGCAAGACAAATCGCCTTCCAACTAACCAATCTACATCTCGGCTTCTCAATATCAGGCCCCGACCACAAAAAATCTCTCTTGATACGATCAATCGCTTTAATAACCCATGAAGGTAATCTAAAAATGAACATCCAATAGGTTGCCAGAGCCAAAAGCAAGGAGTTCACCAGCATGAGCCTACCACCTAATGAAAGATGTCGGATTTTCCAAGACGAAAGTCTTCGATGCACTTTTGCGATGATCCCCTCCCGATCTTGGTTACGTCGCCTTCTACCCGAGATTGGAAGCCCTAAGTACATAACCGGGAGAAGCCCAGTTCAAAGTATCTACAGCCGCAGCTTCAAGCAAGACCCTAGAGCTAACCGAATACAAACAAGTTTTGGAAAAATTTGCCCGAATCCCTGACATCCCTTCAAAGAGGTATAAAATTAGTTTCACTATTCTGAGATCCTCCAAACCTCCAAAAGTCAACACCAGAAGGTCATCTGCATAGTGCAGATTGCATCTACTCTTGAAAGAACCCAGAGGCACCCCAACCAGAATCTTGGAATCCAGCGCATGTCTAAATATCTCACTAAGCGCATCCGTGACAAGGACAAAAAGCAACGACGAAAGAGGATCCCCTTACGTTAAGCCTCTTTGATACCGAATGTAACCATTCGGCGCTCCGTTTATCAACACGTTAGCTAGCCTTAGAAGATGAAAGAATTCTCTCGATCCACGTCAACCATTGGACCCCAAAACCCCTGGCTTTTAGCAGCTCCAAAAGGAAATCCCAATCCACCAAATCAAAGGCTTTAACAAAATCCACTTTCAAAATGTGACCAGGTAATCTTCTATTATGCATACTAAAAATTAGTTCCTCCGCAATTGCCATGTTATCAAGAATACAACGATCCTTCAAGAAAGCAGATTGGACGCTATCCACCAGCACATCCTTCACTTTACCTAATCGCGTCCCCAAAATTTTAGAGATGATTTTAAGGGATGAATTGATTAGACCGATAGGCCTTTAATCCCCTGGCTGCTCAAGTGTCTCCATCTTGGGGATAAGAGCAATACTTGCCCAGTTAACCTTTTCCAAGTTAGCTCTATCAAAGTAGAAGTCCTCGCAAAATTTGAAGATGTCTACTTTGATCGACTCCCAGCATTGTTTGAAGAAGCACATCGGGAAGCCATCCGGGCCAGGTGCTTTATCCCCACCTAGACTGAAGACCGCATCTTTGATTTTTTCCGAAGAAAAAGGCCCCTCAAGCACCCCTAACTGCACATGTTGTTTGTTTTCAAAGAGTTTGGGAAGATCTACTTTGAATCTCGACTCTCGCTTACTACCAAATTGTTGCTGGAAACGCGCAACAAAGATCTTCCCAATTTCTTTTGGGTCAAATATCCTATTCTCGTCCAGGACAACACCCGAGATAAGATTACGACTCTTCCGACCGTTGGCCACCGCATGGAAGAACTTAGTGTTGCCATCTCCTTCCTTTAACCAATGAGTCCTGGATCTTTGCCGCAAATAAATTTCTTCTTTTTTATGGATAATCTCCAACAATTGCAAAAGACTTTGTTCAAAAACAAGCTCAGAAGGAAGAAGGCCCCTGGACTCCTTAACAGTGTCTAAGGTCTCAATCTGATGTAACAGTTCCAGTTTTTTTAGCTTGACCGAACCAAAGTTAAATTTGGCCCACGTCCTTAAGCGCTCTCTAAGTCCGGCTAACTTTTTAGATAACACAAAAGCACCACAACCAACAGGTGCCATCTCTTCCCTCCACTGTTTGACCCGATCATTAAAACCCTCATCCGTGAACCAAACTGCTTCGAATCTAAAGGGCCTCGGATGGAAGCTCACTCCACCCACCTCCAGCCGAATAGGGACATGGTCAGAGCCAAGCCTAGGAAGACTGTTTTGCAAGATTCTAGGGAAGTGATCATTCCAAGGCGTATTCACTAGGAATCTATCAAGTTTCACCCAGATGGGGTTCTCCTGTCCATTCGTCCAGGAGAACCTTCTCCCAATCGCAGGTGGCTCACAGAGATGAAGATCCAACAAGAACTTATTCGCCACACGGATGTCGCGAAGATTAGGAGCCCCGGAGGATTTATCCTCAATAGAAAAAATGGCGTTGAAATTCCCGCCTATCACCCAAGGGACCCTCGGATCACCACTACAACTACGAAGCTCCTCCCAAAATGCGGATTTTAAAGCTCTCACATTCGGATCATAAACTGTGATACATCTCCACGCGAAGTTATCCCGCTTATCAAGAAACTTGACCGTGAGACTGAAGGCCGCTCAATTTGTCAAAATTATTTTATCATATTATATAATATGTTTTAAGTAGATCATGGTTACAAGTTAGAATGATATGGAGCCATCATGTCGCCTAAATTTTCTCATCCCTCTATTGCCATTTGCCACCACAAATATGTTAGTTTTTTTTAATTTAAAAAATCATATAAGTAAACCAAGTGAAATAGGATTCATATAAAGAAATCTAACAATAATGGTTGTGAGCTATGAAGTACATAGGCAAGAAAAAGTATAAATCAAGCATGCTCAATGAACTACATGTTCATGTCTCAAAGCATGTGATAAATTGATCATGTTCTATTGTTTCCTTCAATATATATATATATATATATATATAACACATGTGCATCTTCAATATATTTATCCCTCATGCATGATTATGGGTATCATTGATCAGCGCACAGAAAAAATGTTCTTCTTATTTCTTGATGGTTATAGAATGATGGAAAGATAAATTTAGAAATAGAAAAAGGTTGTATTGCCAATAATGGTATCAAGTTAAATTGCTTGGGTTGGGTACGTGCTTGATGAACCATTTTATTGCACGTTGGATCAGACCAAGCACCAAATTGAACGTGATCCAAGACTCGAATCAGGAGGTATTTGCTGTTGCTTTGGTGGACACCTTGCGTGCACCCACTCACCCCCAAAAGTTTAGCACCTAGGGTTAGCTAGGTTAGGGTTAGGGTTTTTAGGCTGCATGTAGGGATAGGATCATAGATAGGGTTTAGAATAACAAGACCTCAACTCAAAATGGGTAGGGATTAGGTCACGTTACTAATCTTCTTCACATACATCGTGGCTTAATTAATTATGGTCTCATGTTAGCATTAGGAATTTTAATAAATATATTAATCATATTTAACTTTTTTTTTTCTTTTATAACATTATCATTTGATATTAATAGTATAGCAGTTGAAGAGAATTGATCCCAATAGTAAAACCTTTACCTTAGATTGTTTAAATACTTGATTTTGAATTTGAATATTTGTGAATATAAAAATATATGCTGTAAAATGTTACTTTTTATGAAGCTTTTAATACCTCTTTCATAATTCCTTGAAAACTAACATATCAAAGGTGAGAAAGATAAATAGAATACTGGGAAAAGTGAAAAAAAACCTATAATTAAAAAAAATACTGAAAGAATACCAAAATTCATATAAAACTAATCAAAGAAGAGATATGTATCAAGAATTAAATAAATAAAATTTTATAACTCCACCTATGAAAAAAAAATATAATGAGCAGTAACTGATTTACACTTGTGTTTTTATTATTATTTAGTAAAATGATATATTATAATGCACTACATTGTTTTTTTTTAAAACAAAAAACTATTCTTTTTTAATAAATTTGTGGTTTATCCACCTTATTAAAAAAACTATTCATTTAAATCAACTATTATTTCTAAAAATTAAGAGTAAAAAGAATATGTGAAATAATTAAGAGTAAAAAGAATATGTTTTATTTATATGTTTCCAAACATGTTTATCTTGGTTTATTCACTTTATTTTTTTTTGTAAAAACATGTTTATCTTGCTATAACTTGAATAGTGAAAAATAAAAAAAAAATCAGTAAAATAGAAGTTGAGTGGAGTTCAGAAACTCCTTTCGAGAAGTGTACAAAAGCATTGGCTAAATTGATGCCACACTTTTTGTTGATGAGAAATGGTTGAGTACCATCAAAGTATCAATGGAAATGTTGCCATCTAAAATGGTCATGAGGCCCCTCAAATCCTTTGAATGGTCTCCATCTACAATCACCTCATCTATATAACCAGCAAGTAATGTATACTTCACTCCCTTGAGCTTTAGATAATTAACCTTTGCATGCAAGCCATGACATAGACATGTCTAACCTTGTTACACACACACACACACTATTTATTAATTCATTAATATATATATATATATATTACTATTAAACAATCAATATTGGATTTGAATAAGTAGGGTTGTTAAGACAGCTTAGTGTGGCCCCATATCTCCACATTCAAACCATTATAAATTCCCTCCCTTGGCTTCCCTTCTCTTCCATTTCTATCATGCAACCACCACCTTCATCATCATCATCATCATCATCCTCTTCTCTAAAGACAGCCCCCACACAAAACAAATAGAACCCACAGTGGCAATCAAAAGGACCAACCAGGGCACATACAGATGCTTGGAGGAGATCCTATCCAAAAGTACCTAACAATGCCTGAGGTACTTACTTGCTTCTTCACAGTGATCATATATCACACCCTTGCCACAATCTTATCATTATTATTATTACTAATTACTAACTATAAACTATATATAAACTATATATAAACTATATATATATGTTTCCTAATAATAATAATGTTGATAATATTCATTATTCTCTATGCTCATCTCAAGGTGGTGGAGGAGTTGAAGAGAATGAAAGACATAGGTCTACCAATAACTGCCATAAACCTGATCAACTACCTCAAAGGCATGATATCAGTCATCTACATAGGGAGGTTAGGAAGGCTTGAGCTTGCCGGCGGTGCTCTCGCCGTCGGTTTCACCAACATCACTGGCTACTCCGTCCTCTCCGGCCTAGCCACAGGCATGGAGCCTGTGTGTAGCCAAGCTTTTGGCTCTCGAAACCTCCCTTGCGTCATCTCCGCTCTCCGTCGAACTATCCTTCTCCTTCTCCTCGCTTCTCTTCCGATATCTCTCTTATGGATCAATCTTGAAACCTTAATGCTTCATCTCCAGCAAGACAAGGAGATCTCAAAGGTGGCCGGAAAGTACTGTCTTTTCTCTCTTCCTGACCTCATCGCCAACAGTCTTCTCCATCCAATCCGTATCTACTTCCGAAGCAAGGGACAGCCTCAGCCATTGATGTGGAGCAGCGCACTATCTTTGCTTCTCCACCTCCCTCTAACCACCCTTCTAAGCTCCACTCTCCATCTTGGCATTCAAGGCGTAGCCATTGCCACCTTCACTACCAACTTCACCACTCTTCTCATTCTTCTTGTTTACACCCTTTACACCAAGCCTCCTCCAGATCATTTCTACTCACCATTACCACCTTCCTCGCCGAAGCTCGTCGTTGAATGGAGCTCCCTCCTTCGTCTCGCCATCCCAAGCTGCTTAGCCGTTTGCTTAGAGTGGTGGTGGTATGAGCTCATGACTTTACTCTCCGGCTATCTCCACCACCCTCACGTCACCTTAGCAACGGCAGCCATCGTGATCCAAACCACGTCCCTTATGTACACACTGCCAACAACGTTGAGCTCATCGGTTTCGGCTCGTGTCGGGAATGAGCTCGGCGCCGGAAGACCAACCCATGCTAGAGTTGCAGCCAAGGTTGCCATGATTCTTTCCTTCATGGTATCTTGTATAAGTTTAGCTTGGACAACAGTTGGGAGGGAAGCATGGGGGAGAGTGTTCACCGGCGACGAGGAGGTTCTCCAGTTGACCAAAACTATTCTTCCGGTGATCGGCCTTTGCGAGCTAGCAAACTGCCCGCAGACCACCGGATGTGGGGTTCTCCGGGGAAGTGCACGGCCGGGCATTGGTGCTGCCATTAATCTTTATTCTTTCTATCTCGTCGGAGCTCCGGTGGCTGTATTGCTTGCTTTTGGGCTGGATTGGGGCTTTGTGGGCCTTTGTTTGGGCTTGCTTGCGGCCCAGGTTGTGTGTGCTGTGTCTATAGTGGTTGTAACGTTGAGGACTGATTGGGAAAGAGAGGCTTGTAAGGCTATGGATTTGGTTGGGCCTTCGGTTGTTATTGAGGAAAGCCCAATAAAGCCCACCAAAGCCCAAGATGACGTAGCCTTGCTCTTGGATATATCTGATTGAGCTGTATATATATATAAAATCTATATTAAAAATATATAATTTTTTTTGCTTATAAATATTTTTGAATATTTATAATTGGGTTTGGGTTTCGTGAAAGATCGATCACTCTAATGGCGGAGCAGCAGCATGGAACGGCGTCACAGCCGCCGTCGCCGGCGCCGTTGACGCAGCAATCGCAACAGAGGCAGCAGCGGGATGAGATGATGGCTTGTGTGGCGGCGCTGGAGGCTGCGTTGCTGCCTTGCCTCCCTGCGCGCGAGCTCCAGGCCGTCGATCGCTCCGTTCACTCCTCCCACCAGAGTAACTCCTTCGTTCTCTGTTAGATCTGAAGTTTGATAACTTGTTTTGGTTGATCTCTGATGCTATTGAAGGGTCCGAAGAGGTTGTGAAATTTTAGGGATGAGATTGAAATCTTTGGTACTGATGTCTCTGATCGATTATAGTGTGTGGAAATTGAGAATGGTTTCTTGAAAGACGTGATTTTGAAGAAGAACTAGGTAGAGGATTTCCCTTGATTGCTTAGTAGATATGGAAAATTCCTAATCCATTCAAGGAACGAACCATTTATATTGTGCTGGAAAGTAGCAGAGAGAATGCCCTAATATAATGCAAGATAAATTGTTAACAATCTAGTCTCTGAATTCTTTGTTACTGCATCATTTGTTGAAATTTCTGATGTGCTTGAAAGAAGTAGTGAAATTTATGATTGAATTCTGTAATGCAAGGTCATCCATAGCAATCCAGTCTCTTTTACTCTATGCTATCGGCTCACAGCCATAGGATGAAATCATAGTAGAGTGAAGAGGCTATCTTGATGAGGGAATAGGGTTCCTTGCTCCTTCCAATGTGCTGGATAGGAGCAGTTCAAAGAATGGCTAATTGTATTTAGGTAATTGTTAGCAATCTAGCATGTTGAAGCTTTTGCCACTGTTTCACAGTCTTGTTTTGGTGTCCGGGATAGGAGAATGATTATTTATGAGAGGTTATCTTGCTGAGAAAACTCATATCTAGATGGCAAACCCTTTCCAATGTGCTGGACAGAAGAGGTGGAAAGAATGCTAAAGTGGTTATAATGCATGTTAACCTGGCTAACAATAGACCAACGATAAAGTAATCTATTGGTAGCCGGATCCCCATTAAAACTCTTCATAAATAGTGAGAGTTCGAATCATAGGTGAAAGCATATTTTTGGGAGTGTGAGTATTGATTGTGTACAGGTAGTCTTAGCGCCTATGTGTGCGTAGGCCTTGTTCCCACCCACTTACTTCGTTGAGGCTTATACACGCTCTGTCTTTTTTAGCGGCTCATCTTACGCTCTGTCTTTCTTGGCGGCTCATCTTGACTAAAAAATAGTTATAATGCACTAACAACCAAGTAGCCTATTGGTATTCAATCACCCCTACCTTTTTAATTTGGCGTTAAAATAAAAAATGGTTATAATGCGAGGTATAACTGTTAGTGAACTAGTCTATGAATTCCTTTTGTCTCATATATTGAAATTCTCCAATTGGTTTAGGTGTTTGGGATTGATGGTGATTATCTAGTAGAGGTTATTTTAATGAAGTGATCAATAATCATCTTTGATTGCTACAATAAAAATCACTTATTCCTAATTCTTTGATACAAAATATTTCGAATGCACTTCAAAGAAGACAAGAATCCTTCCCTGGATTGGGATATATGGCAGTACAAATGGAAAGCAGTATCCTTGAAAATGGACAAGTATCTGATGGAATGGCAATTGCTGTTCATATCCAAATAGTTATCCAAGCCTACAGTTATACAGCACTAGTTGTGGCAATAAAGGGGAAGTGGTGGAGTCTATGATGAGTGGTGCTCCTGCTAGCAATCCATCATTCTTTCCACTCTCATGCGCTGATTCATTGACATGGATTACTTTTAGTCCTAGTGTTGGAACTTGATCTTTGATACTGAAATTGATTTCTGCTGTAAATGGATGCTTTCACGGTCATGTTATTGACTTATATAAAACAAAAAACAAAAGAAATCTGGCATATAAATCTTTACAGTTGAAACTTTTATGAACTTGTTGGGTGGTTCTTTCAAGTATAGTTTGGAGAAGTGCATCACTATTTACGCCTTTTACACTAGTCTGCTTTTTTTTTTTAGTTGATGTTGAGAGACATGCAAGGGATTTTATGGAGGCTGCAAAGAAGCTCCAATTATATTTCATAGGTCTCCAACACGAGGATCAACCAAGCAAGGAAGAAATGTTGAGGAAGGTACTATTTTTGCGTAGGAATGCACAGATCAACCATTCAAACTATCTTGTCCTGAAAACTGAAAGCCTCTTACCCATTTCCTCATGTCATCTTATTCTATCTTTGCCATGTTTCAGGAGATCTCTCTTGTGGAAGAAGAGCTGAAGATCAAAGGTGAGCTTATCACAAAGCATGAGAAACTCATTCAAGGTTGGAGAAAAGAGCTCAAAGACCAGCTGGAGAAACATACGAATGAGTTAGAAAGAGTCTGATTTGAATATTTCTTATTTCTCTGGTCATCATAACTTTGTAACCTTCCTTAGCAATGCTGAACTTGTAGGTGACTAGATGTTCAATCTTTTTCCTATAACAGGTTATTGTACTCATGTGAATACATATATGTACGTCACAATGGCATATTTATGCAAACGATAATTAATTCATAACTTCTTTTGCTTGTATACAATTCAGAAGCGTCTAACAAACAGCACAATTGACTGGTGAAATGTATGAAAAAATCAGCACTAAGACCTTAACAAATGTACAGCTAAAGAAATTTTGGTTGTCAATTTACAGAGAATAAATACCATGTGCAATACTACAGCACATACAAGAGCTTCCAGATTGTAAAAGGCCGATGAAATAACAAAAGAATACTACATCCTGTAGTAGATCCCTTTGGATCTATTCTGTAATTTAAGTGATGAAAGGAGCCTCATACTTTCCCACCTTTGGAGGACTGGTTGATCGAACATACACAAAAGATGTTAAAAAAAAAAAAGATTTATGTTGACATTGCTGCTATAATTTAACGAGAATTCAACAAAAAATGAAAGGAATTTACCTTCTTTGGTAGCGGTTTCAATGTGTTTGAGCTACCAGCTTTAGCTTTGCTTTCTAGAGGTTTCAAGATCTCAAATGAACAAAGTAGGGAGTCATCTATGCTCAATAGAGCACCGGCATTATCAAATTCCCCACAGTAGTTAGGCGCCGAAAATATTGTTACTAGTCTCCGTTGCGCAAAAAACTCATATCCATCCTCAACAACCTAAGAATTGAAAAGGAAAGTGTTTGAGGTATATTTCACACTATTTGAACACTTGCATTCTTGAAGACAGAAGTATCGACTGACCTGATGGCCTCGTACAAGGAGGTCGAGTTCATTCTTCTCCAAAAATTCAACAAGCTTATTGGCACCAAAAGTACATGATACCCCTCTGTCACTTTCTCCCCATCCTTCAGTACTAGGATCAGGATCAGGATCAGACCATAGCAAATCACAGAGAAGACCACTGTCTGGAATTTCAGTTGGCCTCTCAATATCCTTTATTTGATCCAAAGTATTCAACTCCGGTGACAGGCCTCCATGCATGCACAATATCTTTTCGTCTATGAGTGCAGCAACGGGAAGACAATTAAAACAATCGGTAAATATCTTCCAGAGTCTGACATTAAATCTCCTTTTACATTCATCGTAAAATCCATAAACCCGATTAACTTTTGGGTCCTCATGGTTTCCTCTCAGAAGAAAGAGCTTGTCAGGGTACTTGATCTTATATGCAAGAAGCAAACATATCGTCTCTAAGCTATGTTTACCACGATCGACATAGTCCCCAAGAAATAAGTAAGATGCCGAAGGAGGGAAGCCACCGCATTCAAACAGCCTTAAGAGGTCAATAAATTGTCCATGTATATCACCTGGAATCACATTTGCAACATTACAAACTTCAAAAGAATTTTCTAGTCTGTTTCTGTTTGTCAAAATCTGAACAAAGTTTGGTCATAATCCAATAAAAAAGAATAACAATAGTAAATGGACACTGAAAACAAAAGCTCGCTTGGTGATTAAACATCACACAGCTTTCTTTAATTCAGCATGCTCTTCTTCAACTTCCAGAATGCAGAATTAATTGCATGATTAGATTAACTCTATGTATCTGAAAATTCAAGCAAAACAAATTCCATAATTCAACATAGAAGAGAAACAGAGAGAATGATGAAAAAAGGTTTCACCATTTAGGGTTGATAGAACTGAAACTAAGTTTGTAATTTCTCCTACCAATCTTACCAACACTTTAATATCAGAAACAAAAACATAACTTGCAACTAAATTTGCCAAAATTTCCCTAATTTTCTTCATAATCGTAGAATATGTCAATAATCAATCAATGGTTTTCAATTTTCACACTCAAATCACCTCCAATTTGTTTCAAATCCTCTGCATACCAATTGAAACCAAATGGTCATTCAATGCACGGTACATCAAATCATATCCTCGTTGAAAACAATTTAAATGTATAAACAGCTCGAATTAAGAACCCTAGAATATATTGAAACTCATCAGATACAAATCTAACAAAACAAACTTGGGACGGCTAAAAAATCCAACCTTTTCTTCAGAAACGCTTCAATCCTCATAAAACACATAAAAATTCCCAACTTTCCCCAAATTCCCTCATCACCAACGAGTTACTCAAATCATTTTTGAACCCAATCCCCATATGGAAAACAAAATCATCTTGGCAACAAGTGACAATCAAAAGCACCACAAGACCGAAAGCAGGAGAGATTTAGAGGACTGACCGCAGATCTTGATAGGCGCGGAAAGACGAAGGAGGTTTGGCTGGGATAAGAAAATCCTGCGGCTCTCGACGCAGAGCTGGCGGATCTCAGCCTCGGAGAGCTGGACCTGCTTCCCAGCCGCGCCACCGGCCAGTAGCCGCCGTATGATGTCGTCTAGCACGGAGGCCTCGATCGCCCCCATGGAGCTCATCGTCATCATCATCTTCGATTCTCTCCTCTCGAGCTCCGCCTCTCGTCGTCAATGGCTTCTCTTTGATTTGACGGTGGTGATGAGACAAAAGTGATGATCACGAGGAGCATGCTTTATTTGTGGTGTTTTTTAAAGACTCAAGCATTTGACTCCAAAATGAGACCAAGTGTCCAACGTGTATTTAACCTCTATTTTTACAAAGCTAAAAAAATATTTTATATGACTTGGGATAAAATTAATGATTCCTTTAATGAAATGTCATCTAGAAAGGAGTGATAAATGATACTTTAGTGATTAGTTCTTGTAAAACTTGAGCTAGATAATGTGACCCGTTTCTTTTATTTTATTTCACATTGTGGAATTGGACCAAGTTGGATTACACAAGGAATCATTTATAACTTTTTGAAAGTTTCTTTTTCTTTGACAAAATTGTATTATTTCTTTATTTTTAAAGAAAAGTAAATGAAATTATTATAATTTAAACTATCATCCTTTTATGGTGAAGTGGGTGGGGTCAAGGAAGGTATAAACAAAAATAAGAATAATAGGAATTTCTATTGAATGAAAGATAAAAATGATATACAAAACTATAATTTCTATTGAATTTTTTTGAAATTATAATCTTGAGAGGATTTGTTTAGATGATATTATTCTGTTATCATTGTGTGTGTATTTATTTAACTCAAATAGTATTTTTATGAATATAAAATAAACAGACTAAACAATGGCATACATATCGACAGCTAAAAAAAATAATAATAAAGAAGACAAAAAGTTCAGTGCAACATCGTGTTTGTCATAAATAGGAACAAAAGAAGTATGGCTTCTCAATCAATCAGAAAGCCATTAACGTCTGACTCTATGAAAACTCCAGCAAGCATCCTTACAATTACAAAGGTGGCAATAAAGAAACAAATATATAAACCACGCATATGATATATATAAATATATATATAGAAAGATCAAAGCTTCTAAGAAGCAAGTTGCCACCATGATCACACCACGGGCAGCCAAACACAAACCACAAAGACCAAGAAATAGGTAATCCCATTTGCAAACCAAGTGCATGATGGTGATACGCAAGCTATTGACATCCATTGTTATTAATAATATCACAAACAAAGAGCTCCACGGCTTCGTCTCTCCTCACACATTTGTCCTCATTGCCTTCTCCTTCTCCTCTTCTTCTGTCTATAAATACTTATACATAAATTCAACTGTAACACAATCATCTCTCAATGGCTTCTTCTCTTGCAAACACTAGGCTTATTATCTTCAGAGCCATCAGTAGGTAAGTATAAACATGCTTATATATATATATATATATATATATATAGCATCTGTTTTTGGAGTTTGAGTTATGAGTGATTAATTGATATGTGTGGCAGGAGATGGTACTCCGGAAGAGCTGTGGAGGAGAAGGCAGGGATGGTGAAGAAGAGCAAGAAAGAGTCAGTTGGTGGTTTCTCTTCACAAGCAAATACTTCTTCTTGGGTGCCTGATCCTGTTACTGGATATTACCGGCCGGGGAACAAGGGGCCGGAGGTGGATGCTGCTGAACTCAGGAAGGCCATGTTGTCTCATGGATCTTCTTAAGCCTGATTTGTTGTTATTCTTCTGCTTGTGTGAATTTTCTTCTTCTATGTTTGCATGTCACAGTATGTGTTTAGTTGTCCTTTAAATTGTACCTGAAAAAGATTATTAGTTTGTGTAATTTAAGTCAATGGGAAATGATGAATTGGAAGGGAATGTATAAATAACAAAATAACAATTCAATCACAATGTCAAAAGCAGAAGCTCCATGGAGAGATGACTAAAACAAGCACACCACATCAAGTTGTCCACTAGCAACATAGAATTTTAGTGTATCTGAATCTTCTCAATTAGAAAAGGATAGGTGGACAGAGTCAAACACATCTCTTGAACAGAATAAACTTGCTTGACATATGACCGACAAACAACAATTACGCATCAAGTATTTGTTTAAATTTAATAAATTTAAAAGCCAATTATTCTGCTTTGAGAAATCATACCTTGTTGGTGGCTATGTGATGTTATGGAGAATCAGTCTTTCCAGATTAGTCACCAATAATCCCCACAAGAACATGATCCATCTGTGAAACGATGAAACCGGTTGATATCTCTAATGATAATTTCCCTAGAAGTTATTCTGGATATATACTTAAATGCCACATGACAATCTTTGCAAATTCGGAGATTTTTCTTCACTCTAATAGGGGCTCCAGGAGGAGTGCTAATCAATCCAAATGCGACTGCAAGCTTCTCACTGTGTTGGGAGAGAAGCACTTCCTTCTCACTTCGTTCGACATCATGGAGGTCAATTTCCACCATTGGCACATAACCAGCTTTACCCATCAAATCACCCAACTCCTTAAGCTTTGCATATATCTCTTCAGTCCTTTCATGGCTTCTATCTCCGACGATAAAGGTGTGAACTTTATCTTTCAATTCAACCCAACTCATGGCTGGTTCTTTCTTCACCTTGCTATCTTTCATCAGTCTTCTAGCTTCAGCAACACCTTTCATCATTCCTGCAGAAGCATACATGTTTGCTAGCAACACGTGGGTTCCAGACTTCTCTGGTTCAAGAGCAAAGAGCATCTCAGCTGCACGTCTACCCAGCTCTATATTTCCATGAATTCTAGAAGCCCCTAGGAGTGCTCCCCATACTGCCGCATTGGCTTCAAATGGCATGCTGTTCACTAGCTCCATGGCTGCATCTAATTTCCCGGCACGTCCAAGAAGGTCAATCATGCAGGCATAATGTTCTTCGGTGTGTTTAACACCAAACATCTCTTCCATTGAGTCAAAATAATGTTTGGCCTCGTTAAGTAGACCCGCATGATTGCAGGCACAAAGAACACTAGTCAGAGTTATGTGATTTGGAGGCACCCCCTCATCCAGCATTTTATGGAACAAATCCAATGCTTCCTTTCCATGCCCATGCTGAGCGAGCCCACCGATCATAGCAGACCAAGATACTACCCCTCGTTCTGGTATCTCAGAAAAGGCTAAGTTTGCATCATCAATGCTTCCACACTTGGCATACATGTTGACAAGTGCATTCCCTGCAAACACATCACACAGAAACCCCAGCTTTAAAGCCTGAACATGTATTTGTTTGCCTTGCTCATAAGCAGATAAACTAGCACAAGCATTGAGAAGACTACTATAGACATAGGAATCTGGCTTGAGCTTCCTATGCAGCATCTCCACAAAGAGCTTCACAGCCTCCTCCCCTTGGCCACTCTGTGAGTAAGCTGTGAGCATTGATGTAAACGATACCACATCAAGATAAGAGCATTCCTCAAATAGCCTTCCTGCATCCTCTATGCAATCACACTTTCCATATGCATCAATGAGACCATTTACAACATAAGTATCAGATGCCAATCCTGTCTGCACTGCAAGTCCATGCGTCTGTTTGCTTAAACTGAGATCCTCTAGGCTAGCAGTTGATTTGAGAACAGCAGTCAGAGTGGTCCGATTGAAGCTAAAACCTTCCTTTGTCATCTCAATGAAAAAGGACAAGGCCTCTGCATCATTCCCACTATGTGCATATCCGGATATTATTGCATTCCACATAACTAGCTCCTTCCGTGGAATAGAATCAAAAGTTTTCTTTGCCTCCTCTTTGTAATAGCCTTTTGCATACATATCAACAAGGCCAACAGCCACATATTTGTCTGACTCAAAGCCGACCTTGATCAGATTACCATGTATCTGTCGCCCCAAAACTGATTTCCCTTTCGCTGCACAAGCCTTCAGAATACTTGACAGTGTGAACATATTAGGAAGCATGCCTGAATCTCTCATCTCCATGAACAGATCCAAAGCCCAGCTCTCATGCCCATGAAGAACACATCCTGCAATGAAAGCATTCCAAGAAATAATATCAGGCTGAAACATCCTTCTGAAAATAATACTAGCAGCCTCCACATTCCTCAATTTTGCATACAAATCAACCAAAGCATTAGCAGTGAATGGGTCTGAATCATACCCAAGCCGAATTAGATATCCATGAATCATCCTCCCCCTGCACATGTCCTGAGATCCAGTGCAAGCATTGAGCACACTTGAAAACCCATATTCATTAGGCCTCACCCCACCCAACACCATCTCCCTGAACAACCCAATCGCATCCTCAAACCAGCCATTCTTGACATATCCTGAGAACATAGCATTCCATGAGACCTCATTTGAGTCAGGAATCCCATCAAAGATCTTCCGAGCATCCACAACGCACCCAAAATTGGAATACATCACCAAAAGCGTATTGGCAACAAAAACGTCAGATTCAAACCCAGTCAGAACAATAAAAGCATGAACTTGCAAACCAGCTTTGAGGTCAGAGGTGGCAGAGCAAGCCTTAAGGACACTGGGGAAAGTAAACTCATTACTAGATATTCCAAAAGATCTCATTTTTACAAAGCATTGGATGGCATCACGACAAAGTCCATGGTGAACACAGGCAGAGATAAGCGTGGAGAAAGAAACAAGATCTGGTGTGGGAATTTCATCGAACAGCTTACGGGCAAAGGTCAGGGAGTGGAAATTGGAGTAGAGCAAGAGAAGATGATTGCGAAAAGGAGGCTGATGAGCAAGTGCAGATTTGAGGAGGTAAGCATGGTGTTGGGTGAGCGATTGGAGGGAGGTGATGAAGGACAAGAGATTGGAACTGGCGAGTGGTCTGGTGGGGAGGGAGAGATGGGCAATGGATGGAGTCTCTGGGATGATGGAGACGGTGGAGGTTTGGAAAGGCTTAGAAGAGGGGGCGGGAGAGAATAGTTTCAAGGCGGAGGAACAATGGCGCCAAAGAGGCTTCATCCCTCCCCATCAGAGAGAAGAAGATGAAACCAAGCCAAAGGACCGTTATTTGACCGTTGCTTTTGAGGTTTGAAGTTCTCTTCAGGAGGGATGTTTGCATGTATATATAGCAGAATCACTTAGATATATATTTGGTTCTTCTTAACCAAGGATTGAGTTGTTTTACATATAAATATTACTTAGATAAATTTTTAGTTAAAAAATTATTCACGGTTTTTATTCAACATTTTATTATTCAATTTGAATATTGTAACAATTTATGCGCAGATCATTTGTTTCATTACAAACGAGTATGACAACAGATAAATCATTCGTTGGAAGCTGGAAGAAAAATCACATAGTTTTCTGACAAATAAAGGTTTACAAAATTTTCATAATACATAGTAAACCACAAACAGAAGTAGCTGCAAATGCTAGTTTCCTTCAGACAGAAGTGGTGGCATTCAAATAACATTAAAACTAAAGCTCAAACGAAAACAATCCCGGTTCTGTTGCCGCAGCAAATCACTCTTCCTCCTCGCCCTCGTTCTCAGCAATGTTGAAGTACCTCAGCTCATACACGTTGCGGTCCTTATTTGATGAAATCACCCGCAGCCAATCCCGGACATTATGCTTCTTCAAGTACTTCTTTGTTAAGTACTTCAAATACCTGAAACGAAATGTTCAGTCATGGAAAAGATACAATTTATACTAAAATAAAAAATCACTAGGGATAATTTGGCGCTACTACAGCAGCAGGCAGGTCATTGAGAAAAATACACAGCTGGCAGGGAAGACTACAATCAATCACTTCAACTATGAGGCAAAATCAATATAAAGGAACGTCTCATTGACTTCTGGATATACTTAATTTAAGCATCTAAACAACCAAATCAATGGTATATGCACTATAAAATCCTAGCTCCACCTCAAGAAATATAAACGTAATGACACTATCACTCGCCAAATCATTGAGTTAAAAATGAGTTACCCTGTTTCCAGAGATCAAACACCAATTCTATATCGGCCCACACATCTTTGCAACATTAACAACCTACCATCAATGTTCTACCATCCTAATCCCACCAAACTAAACACAAAGGACTACATTCCCAAGTTTGATTGAAATGCAAGGTATCAACTTAAAAAGGCTTGAGGCCATAGCAAAAAGATATCTCTTCACACACACACAGGCACATGTAAAAAGACAACACAATCTCCATGAGTTCTAAATCAGGAAGAAAATCAAATCCATATTCCCATAAAATACAAAACCAAAACAAATATGCAAAGACCTACCAAGCCATCAAGATTCTAGAGACTCATTTCATACATGACGATGAACATTTATCAAGAACTCATTAGCATTAAATGCATGAAACTATACTCAATTTACATAAATGAACACAATAACGACAATCCAAGATCAATTGCAGAAAGTAAACATTAAGCTTGGGTCTTTGCAATACACCAAATTTCCCCAAAGTTCTCATCAAGCACTTGATTGAAATTAAAAGTCTAATTAATGTGCACATTTACGAAGCCTATCTTTAAAAGAAACCAATGTTTTAGCTAAATTTCTACAGTAAATGATTTAATTCTCATGCCAAATTAGCAAGAACTGCAAGATATTTTCAAATGAAAATCACAAATCAAAATAAAAACATAGTAGAAATACTCATAGATATACCTCCCATCAATATAACACATCAAATGTATCACCATTAACGAACAAAGAGATCAAGGAAATGGTGATCTAAATCTGACGATTTGTACCGCTTAGAGAAGGGGCCGTCGGTGGTGACGGTGATTTTGGTCTTCTCGCGAGTGACAGTGACAGCATCACCGAAAGCTCCGGGCTTTCCACCGCCAACCTTGATGCGCTCTTGGAGGAACTTCTCCAAGGACGCGATGTCCATGATCTTGTCCTCCACCGGTTTCGCGCAGTCGATCACGAACGTCGACCCCTTCTTCTTCCCCGCCTTGGCCCCCGACGGCCCGGATCCGCTTCCTCGGCTCATTTCTGAAGTTCACTCACCGGAGTAGCTGAAATTAGGGTTAGGGTTTTCGAGCCAAGCAAGCAATGGAGAATTTATATGATGTTTGGGGTAATATGTCTCGCGTATCATAAATGTTAACGAGAGCCCACCAATGGATTAATTTCCATTTATTTCTGTTCTCAATTTGTTCTTCGCTTCTAAGTTCTAACTTGGGTAATCATTTTGTTTACGCTGTACCGCATTCCATCATAACGGAAAAAAAATAGTTTAAAATTTACAAACAATCAATCAAGCTTAAATAATTATTTTTTTAGAAATTTCCCAACAAATATGTGCACCTGTTTAGAAAATTACAAACAAGTAATTATTTTTATAATAACACAAACAATGAATAACAACACTATCAATCCTCAACATCAGAATCAAAAGACTGTCTCCTTCTTAGAGATTCAAGCACTTCTGATGATCTATCTCCTCTTGCTAATCCAGCATTGCCATTGTTGTTAGACTTGAGTCTGGGAATGCTCATGCTTTTCAAAGGTGGAGTAGCTGCATTCCTGTTAACTTCCTCAAGCACTGATCTAGCAGTCACTTTGGCTGCTTCATCTGCCATTGCTGATGCTATCTTTGCTCCACTCCCGGGTTTCTTTGAAACTTTAGAATAAATTGTAGTAGCTGGAGTAGCTTGGTTTATCAGTGTTTGATGGTTCTTGGACCTTTTTGCAGTAGCAACAGCATCGGCAACCATGGATTTCGCCTTTGCAGTTTCATGTTTTTGTATGTCATAGATGAGTTCCTTCTGGAGCTGCTTGTCAGCGACAAGAATCTCATCGAATTCGTTCTTGTAGTCCTTGAGAAGAACTCGAAGACAGTCCATTAGGCAACCTGTGAGGGGGCTGTTCTTGTTTTGGAACAATCGTTTGAGTTCGATGAAGATGGGCACCGCAATCTGGATCAGGTTCTTCTTGGCTACTTGGGTGACCACCCTACCTCTGGCTGCAAGAAGATTTGCTCCAGCATCACCGGATTCATCATCCATGTCTGTCGTGTCATGGCTTTTGTTGGAATGAAGACGCATTTCTTTGCAAGCTAAAATTTGCAGGGCATCCTGTCAATGTGAATTTTAGTATATGCACAGTTTGAACAATGCTCTCATCATCTTGCAAAGAAATATCTATAGGAAAATTGGCTGTTAATTTTAAGATGAAAAGGAGCCGTACCTGCAGCACACATTGTCCGGGGACATCATCAATATTGAGCATACCATCAGAGGCTGATGCCAGTATCTCTGCACATAACTTGGCCGAGGTGGCCAAAAGGTGCTCTGGAGCCATCTGTTTTAACAAGGACACATAGATGTGCATCCGTTGCGACCTTGACTTCTCATCATTGCCTCTGGAACCAAAATTACAAAAATCAAGATACGTGCATCATCATTATAGGATGTGTACTCAAATATGAACCAACACTACCTTATTGAGAAAACTTTAGGCCCTTTCTGTTTACCGATTTCGTTCTGAATCTCACTTTGACAGCCATGGGCCTGGCAGTTGTTTAGAACAAAAATAGCCTCCACGAAACTGTTATAAGCAAGCAGTGGGGCCTTAACTGCAGATGAATCAAGCAAGAATTGAATCATTCCATTTCTGTCAGATAAGAAGAAGAAAGTAGAGCCTCACCCTTCAGGATGCTTCCAAAGAGGAAATCAGCAAGATGCCTGATTTTCTCAGATTCATCAACTAGAGACAAGAGAAACCGAAGGAACAATACACCTCTCCATTTCACATAGTCTCTCTGGATAAATATCATGTAATCAGGTGATCCATAGTAATGATAAAAGACAACATCTAGGGACTAAAGTCCTTGGGAAGAACAAACCTGTAATAGTCTTGACAATAGGATAAAAGTTTGCCTCCTAACAACTTCACAAGGGTCACGCAATGAAGCAGTAATCCTAGGGATATAACTGTTCATTCAAATGGTGAATATAAGATCATATGTCAGTTTCTTTTTGCATAACATACCTCCAGGATACGTTATTCTCAAGCACATAACAATACTTTTAATTTCCAATTATTCAACAGCAAGCATGTGTTAAGCTCCCTATGTTTATGAGTAAATACTATGAGAATATACGCAGAATAAACAGACTGCTTAAGATTTGCCAGAAATGCTGCCAGAAATTTTCAGAAGACTTGGAAAAATTTCATCAAAAGATCAAGAAACAAGAGGATCATTCTAACAGCTTAGTTGGAGAAGCAAGGAACTTCTCTAATTTTTCAGTCATAAGAGATGTACCAATCAACTAACGCAGTGTACCGAACACAGAAATCTGCCATAACCACCATAATATTATTCCGAAGGGCTGCACAGTCACTTCTCTCCAATTCCTGAATAGACACGAAAGAACAATTCAGTTATAATACCAGATAACCCAGTCCATAAGCAATAGCAGTTTGTAAGCAAACCTGCACAAATAGAGGAATATAGAGTTTTGCTAATTTGCCATCCACGAGACAGATTTTTCCCAATGTCACCCAGGATTGTGTATACAAGGAAGGGGCCTTCTCCTTTAATAAAACTGTCAAGCCAGCAAGCTTTTTTGGCTTTGCTTCTGAACTACTGGAAGTTACAATTGTGTGCAACAACGGGATGACACCCTGCAGATCAGCAGATGGGCAAACCAAAATCAACGAACCAACAGAGAAGACTGCAACCACAGCCTGTTGCAGAGACTTCGGTAATGCTGTTTCTTTCTTGCCTTTAGTCCTCCCACTCCGAGTTTGAGGGGGTGTTCGAAAGCTGTTGGCTTTGGATGAATCTGAAAACTCTGAAATGTAGCTCTTGATAATCTTTAAAGCTTTTGATAGCAGCTGGCGCACCCACTTCAGTATGAGGATTTCACTCTCCTTCGGATCTGTGGCTTTCTGTTTGCACAGAGTCTTGAGAGCCTTTACATGAGCATCAACCTATTATCAGAAGGGAAAAAAAATTTTATAATGTCTACCATAAACAGCACAAAACTGAGAGAAATTTCAATTCTAAAAATTTTAGAACCTTTCCTAAGATGGAAAACAACAGAACATAAAGGAAAAGATTGGTGTCGCGCTTTCAATTATAAAAATGTTAAAATATTCCCTAAGATTGAAAACAACAGAACATAAAGGAAAATATTTATGTCACACTGGTAAGTGAAGAACCAGTCAACCAAACTTACTTCACTAAAATTCATATTAAAATCCTCGATCCTTTTAAGCAAGTTGTGAGCAAGATCAGCAGCAGGCTCAGGAGGCAGCTCCATTGATACATTGGAAATGGTTTGCAGGAGGTAGACACGATCTCCTGCCCATGAAGCAGAGTTTGCTTCCACTCCATCAGATACTTCACTTTGTTCTTTCAGATTAGCCTTGTCAAAGAGCTGCCAATGATGATGGAGAAACTCCCAGTTAACTGACTTAGGTGTGAACAGAGATACCTCAGAGAGAAGTTGCCAAGCTCCAGCAGGGGCTGTCCACTTCTCTATGGGCATGGAATTTCTTAACCACAAGGTCTCAGATGATGAAATTAAGTGCTGAAGGGAAATAGCAATCGATCCCTTCAGCTTTTTCTTCTTTCCAAGGCTTGCACATATCTTCGTTATACAAGGCGCAATCTCTCCATCACACACGCCACTTAACAAATTCAATACCAATTTGGGAACAAGTGATTTTATGTCCATTGTATCATCAGTCAAGCTCATCTTCGTTACTCTAGAAATACAGTCAAATACGAGTTCAAGAAACAAATTCTCGCATTCCTCTTGGATGCTTGATTCGTTGTCCACAATCATCCGTGGCACCGTATGAAGCCATTCATCAATCACTCTACTGTCTGGAAACCTTCTGAAAACCTACATGTCCAGAACTCAAAAAGGGCAACAAGGAAGAATGAACACTAAAGATCATACCACAAATGAGAGTCTAGTGATTAAACAGACTGGAAGTAGTTACCTCGGAGAGAGCTGAGACAGCAGCTTTGCGAATGCTCACAAGAGGATCAGAACAGGCTATCCCCATTGTCCTAAGAATTACATCATCAACTGGCCTGGTCATCAAAGCTGTAGACTTTGTTATCAAAAGCAATGCAGCCTTCCTCACAGCAGCTTTCTCATCCACGCACCTCCTCCTAAGCAGCTCCGCGAAACCCAAATTCTGGAAAGCCACCACTTCCTTCAATCTGTCAAGCTTATTGGCATCCATGGAGAACACACCAATCACATGTGCCATGTTGGTCAATGCCCGTGCTCGAATTGCTCCTATAGAATCTGAACACCGGCTCACCAATGCCTCCAAACACTTCATTACCCAATCATCCTCAATTTCCATGGAATCGGGGAACAACGTCAATAGATGTGGGAAAAGATCAACAGCTAATAACCTGAGGTGCGACTTCCCCAAACCCATCTTCACTACGAACTCTGCAAAACTGATCCGGTCCTCATCCTCCATCGCCTTCACAACCTCCATTATCGCATCAACAGCAAAGCCCCTCGGTTCCGACTTCTCCGGAGACTTCATTGCGAGATACCTCGGCAAGTACATCAGAGCCTTCCTAATCTTATCAGTTTCCCTACTCAAAGGCGCCACCTTTCTGGTCACAAACCCCAAAGCCAATCCTCGAGATGGGGTTTTCAATGGCGAGAGGATGATGGGAGCCAACGACCTCAATACCTCGACCATCGATGTTGACTGATCCCCGTGCTCCGGCCGAGAAATCACCTCATAGAGAATCCGGAAGCATTGGTCCTGGACCTTGTGGTGTTGACCATGTTGGGCGGCGGTAAGTATTCCAGCCAGTGTCTCTATAAGGGATCTCCGGCCATCGGTGGTGGAATCGAGGCGGACGCGGGAAAGAACCGATTCGAGGGATTCGAGGACCCGGATGAAAAGGGCAGGGGGATCGAGGTAGCACTTTTGAGATCTGGAGGAGCTTTTGCGCTTGCGGGGATTGGAAGGGGGATCGGATTGGGGCTTGAAGGAGAGGCGCAGAGAGCGGAGAAGGGAGAGGAGGGGGAGTGGGGAGAAGAGGGAGGAGAGCGGAGAGGAGGGAAGAAGGAGGAGAGAGAGGTAGGCAAGGGAAGCCGGAAGGGAGCCGGCGTCCATGGAGGATGAAAGAGGACGGAGTATCGCAGCCGGAGGGAGGTTGCGGGTTGCAAGAAGGTCCCAAAGGCGGTCGCCGACATCGCCAGAGATGAGGGGATGGAGGGAGGAGTCGGAGAGAGGGGCAGAGGAATGTGAGCGGTGGAGGCTTTCAACCTCAGAGAGGAGCTCTACGAGGGCTTCCTCGGCGTCGACGGCCATAGGCGGGGGAGGCGCCGGCGGGGTTTCTAAAAGGAAGTGTGAATTTAGGGGCTCTTTTTGAAAAAAAAGGAAGTACGAATTTCGTTTGAAATTTCCCGCTTGGAGGTGAGTTGTAAGGGATGGAGTTACCGAAGTGGTAAGATTACCAGATTAACTTAGTTCAGTGTTTTTTGGACTGTGAAAACTGCTGAAAAGTAGTAGTAGTTTATTAGCCAAAAGTAATTTCTTTATGAATAAAAATAATAAAATATTAGAGAAAATCTTCAAGGCAAGTAAAGCGATTCACATATATTTTAAAATTATTTAAAAAAAAAAAATCGATAAATGCTCTGATCTCTCAAGTCCTATCTCCTTCTCCTTAAAGCATAACACTAGAAAGAAACCAATTTCAAGGCATCATATAAAAGCTCTATTAGCTACAAAATTGCACACACAGAGAGAGAGAGAGAATGTTAAAGTGTTTATACTCTGGCAGCTAATGATCTTGCTGCTGGAATCCTCATCCTGAATTAGAAGTCTAGAACTAGAAGTATTGCTTGTTCTTGCGGTAAAATATGATCGAACAATTTCAGTGAAAGGATGTTCTTAGAGTGAAATTAGGCACATTGATGTACAGTGGAGGATGTCATTGTGTGCAGAGTCCTCTTAGACAGGGCTTTGGAGGATTGGCAAACTATGGAAACCACCGCCAACGTTGGCATACAGGCATGCCCTGCAGTGCACTTGAAACATGTCCATGAAGCCCACCGGAGATGTGATTTAGATGGTGCTGCTGACCATTGGTCTGAAATTGATAGTTGGACGGGTACTGTAAATTTGGAGAGACAAATTGCCCATTGGTTCTAGAATCATAGCTGCATTCAGATAGATAGTTGATGTGTGAAATGTGAAAGCAACTAATGCTTGCAATTGCCTATAGGTAACATAACAATGTTAGACATCAAGTTATCGCTTACATAGATTGTAGGCATTGATCAGCACCATTCATTAGGAGAATGGTTATAGAATGTGGAGCAGGCTCTTGCCAGGAAATATGGACTTCATTGGCATATACAGGAGACATCATAATAGCTGTTGAGGAAGCAATTGTATTCAACTCAAAAGTTACTTGTGGTCCAAAAAAGACTCATAATCAGTTAAATGCATTCAAACAAATATGCCAACTTAAATTTTGGGTACAAGATATACTTACGGAGAACTGCCTGGCTGCATGGCCCATTGCTGGAGATCAGGTAAAGAAGCAAGCACATTTCACAATTATGAAGGTGAAAATATACACAATAAGGCTAGACAAGTTATATATCAATAAACTATGAGTGAAGAAATTTCCTTATGGCACACTTACTGGTGGAATAAGCAAGATGAGCACCATGGAATTCGATTTCCCTGCAGAAAATAGGGAGCAAAGAAGTGTTAGTCTATGCACGGCCAGATGGCATGGAAACGAATTTTACCATAACAGGACAGAAACATTCAGATAAGGGCAATAATTTCTTGTGATGCACACTGGCTTACCAATGAGGCAAATATTTCCAGAAAATGTAGTCATCATGAAGAGAATTTCTCTAGTTTTTTTTCCTATGTGTGCACTATTCCTCTTCACCAAAGAAGATGTTGAAACGACATAATGAAAACAATAGAAAAATACTAGCATCTTATAGATTTTAATCTCCAGACGAAAAAAATTTAAAATTGTGAATACTAGACAAAGCATGAACCAGCAAATCAACTCCAGCTAGAAGATACTGATATGGGCCGACACAAATTAATGGGTTTACGTAAGGTACACTTCTTGCTTCGACAACATATGAGTAACAGGGATTACAGTGACCTACACGACGACGAGCTTCAGCCATCCTGTTCGCTGGCTGAGAAGTGTGAGAATTTTGTCTCATCCCCCTACGGTTGGTAAAGTTCCAGTAACCTTCCTCGATGTCTGCACAATTTGGGCATTGCCTTTTTCCACTAAAATCAAATGCCGAACAAATGCAATCTGAAAATTTTGCAAGACAGAAGCAGAAATGACTGAGATTGCTGAATTGGTAAGTATATACTGATGTAAGATCAAGGTAGTCATGCCATAAAATACATACCAATCAGAAAGTACTAACAATCAAGTTACATAATGCCTTTTTCAATCACAATTAAAAAAGATGATAATGAAACAAAGACAAAGCCATGATTATTCAGATACAAGACCAATTCTCTCTGTTTGGTCTTAACTACAATCCATTCACAGGAATTGACTCATCTTGTGCCAAGATTATTATTTCATCAAATGAGACAAGAACTTCACACATCTTATACAGTTATACCAGTGTTGGATGAACAGAGAACTTTTTTCTTCTCTTCAAGATCTTGACTCATCTTGTTCCAAAGTTTGAATTGGTATTTCAAAATCATTCCTTTCTTATAAATCTTGGAACATTAATCATCAATCACAGCAGATCAAGCATCTCATTCTTAAATTAAAAGTAAATTTAAAAACAAACAAATGCGAGAAAGAATGCAAGCAGGCAGCATCTAATCAAGAATTATCCAAGATATCACAAAGAGATGAGGGATTCGACACGAATTCACAGAAAAAAATCAAACTTAAGGAAAAAAGAATCCAGAGTGGGATTCCACCAACCGAGATGGAATTCATGCCCGCAACGTAGCTTGGCCATAGACCGCGTCCTGGTGGCCACGTCGACGACCTCAAGGCAGATGGAACAGGTAGTGCCAGCGGTGGCCTCATCGGCTGATGGAGTATCACTGCCTTGAAGATCCATCCTCGCCTGCGAATTCGATCGAAATACAAGAAACAAGAAGAGTGATTTGCTTGTTTGCGATGGATGAACTCGAGGCAGGAAAGGGAAAGAGAAATGGCGGGCTATTTAATTTGCTTTCCTGAATGCCATGTCATCATCTTCAGCGGGCCCACATACTATTGTGCTTACGTGGCACGCTCTCATTGACTCTGATGAGTTCCAATCACGAGGCGCTTTAATTAAGCTTTTAAAACATGCAAATTAACTCTTATTTTTTAAACCTTATAGGTTGATGCAGTGGCACTCACCCTATTGTAAAAAATATTTTATGAGTGGCTTGTCTATTTTGTAAAAAAAAATTACTTATATAACTTTTAAAAATTAAGGATTGGATTCTCAACGAATATGTGGATAGTCTATATTTATAAAAATAAATAAATAAATTAGATTTAAAAAAAATATTGTAACTCTTTATATATATATATGCATATTAATTATTTATTTAAAAAAAAAAAAAACAATCATTTGATATATTGGCATTGGATTTTTCTAAACAGTGTGCGGGCACATATGTTGTTAAATTTGTGATTGCGCTCCACAAGTGTCCTTCATGACACATGATTTATTCACATTTAATATATATATAAATTAATTATTCATTTATCAAATGGATAGATATACTATGAAGGCAAGTTGAAAGCACTATCATAGAGAGCCTTGAGATTAGAATAATTAGAATAACAGACAAAGCCAGTATTATTGGGGTTTCATGTGTCAATTGCCAGGCAGAGATGAAAGCTCTGAAAACTTAATAAAGCATCTCAATTTACTAAAGGACAGATCTATATTTAAAGAAAATATTCCATTCATTGTGTAACAGGGCCTACGTGCAATTATTATGTTCCATCTCCAAACAAACATTGATATATGTACACAGTTATTGCCAGAGTTATACATTAAAATTTGTTTCTATAATTCTATGTTTTTCATTAAAAGTGTTCTCTTTTGAGTTCTCTACTCTTGGAAATATAAAATATTAAATATATATATATATATATATATATATTCATTAATTGTGAAGACAACAAGTGGGGGTTGTCCATACATACATTATGAGTGTAACTCCAAAAATATGAAGAAGTTCAGTTATTTGACAGAGTAGTAGATCAGAAGTCCTTCTTCCTCCACTTCTTTCTTCTTGCTCTTCTTTCAGTTTCTCTTCAATCAGCAGGCTGTAAATGAAGTTCTGCTCTGCAAGAGGTATCAGGAGTACATTCTTTCATTTCTATTGCTCATTTTGATCTCTGTATGTAATTAATCTAGTGTGTGGTGCCACCTTCTTCCCCCCTATCTTGTCATTTCAGCAGTTGTTTGTTGTTTCAAGGAAAAAGCTCAGACCTTGCTTGAACTGCATCCTACTTCATGCTTGATTAAGTGTGTATTCTTTGGTTTGCAGCGAGAAAGCTGTTGAATAATTATGAAAGTTTCATAAAAGAAATCAAGAACCTGCTCACTTATGCTATTATCAATTCAGCTGCAATAAGGAAAATCTTGAACTTGAAGAAATATGATTAGGTCCCTTAATTCTGAACTTTATACAAGGTTGATTCCCTGTTTGCAGATTCATGGTTCTAAAATCCAGGTGAGATCTTTAGATCGAAAGACACCTTTGTTTTTCGGTGATTGCTCGCTCCCTCTCCATTGATGATGGAAAGCCAATGCTCTCTTATGGTCTATTTGACTCTGTGAATCTTCAGATTGATCTTTCTTGCTCTGTTTGTTTGGTAAGTTTCTGGCATCCAATTCTTTACTAATTCCTCATCTCAATTTGTGAATCTTGATGTTGACTTTACTTGTTCTGCATGTTTTGCTGAGTTCATTGTAGTGTTCATGTTAATTTTCATCATTTTTAAGAACCTAAACTTGTTCAAGTTTGATTAATGTTTCGTGTCACTCCGGCCACTCATTCAAGCTATTCATGTTTTGCTGATTTAGATTTCTCTGTTCAAGGATCTTTAGAGAGAAAATTAAAGGTCGCTACCTGAGTTTTTCATTGAAGAAGCACATAAAGATAAAACATATAAAAGCAAGTGAAATTTTTTACTTCATTTCCAATGTGGGATTATTCTCAAGTGCAGAAATCATGTTGGCCTAGGTTAGGTTGTCAACAAATGAATTGTATCCAGCTTAGCTACAATAATGGGCCTGGGCATGTACAGTTCTTATAATTTTCTAGTTATAATCATAACTTAAGTCAAGACAACAGATTATACACACAGTGATTATCAAAGAGAAATTTGAAAGAATGTTTGGATTTTAAACAAGACAGTAACAAGAAGCTATGAACAAAGGATTTAACCAAGTCGAGATGAAATGCAGGAAAGGCAAAGGGAAGAATTTAGATTTTCATAAGATCATAACTTGAGGTGGCTTTATATAAGATTTTTTTTTTTATTTTGTGCCAAATGAGTGGCCAGGTAGCCAAAGAAAGTAGGGGCGTGCACAATCATTGCTCCATCACACTCTTAGAAATGTGCCCTCACCAGCAAATCAAACTCTCACCACTTGCGAAGAGTTTTTGAGGGGATCTAAGTACCAATTGACCTCTCGCCACATGAGGTGGCTTTATATATGACCTGAACTTTAGATTTTCAATAAAGTTTCCAATGATATAGGAATAATAGTGAATTAAGTCTTTAACTGTAACATTTAAATCAGAATTCAACTTTGATGAAGATCTTATGCAACACTTAGGCAAAATTAAGGTTGAGATAGATCTTATGCAACTGATTATTTATACTTAATAATATTTCATGGAGATTACTAGAGAATTTACTTGTGTATGCTCACAAATGTGACTTGGCATCTATTTCCATATAGGTGAGATCTCTAAAGAAATTTAGTAAAATATCTTGCATAAGTATAGTCTTTGATCTCATTAAAAGCTCAACTAAATCTTAAACCACTATATGAGAGCACTTATCCTAGTAATGGGGTTAAAGTACATTTCGAATAAGAATTGTGCTTTCTCAATCAACCAATTAGATAGATTACCTTTATCATGGGATCTCCAATCAAAAAAGTAGGGTGACTATTGTTATTAACTTTTATGGACTAAGTTTTATTCCACTAGATGTTTTGCCTATCATTAATCATCCCTCAACCACGTTAGAGAATCCAATATACCTTGGTCCAAAGGATATAATACAATTTAATAATCTAGGAACCCTCTCAAGAGCAACCAGTTATTCTTGATTTGGGTTGTTGTAGCTTAAGCAGCATCAATTCTTGTTTGTTTGCAATATACATGATGAATTCTATAATCTAGGCATAGCAACCTGATCCACAAGTTCACCTTTGTTCTTTTTAATATGTGCACTAGGATCAAAAGATATATCAATAGGTTTATAATCAAGATATTTCTTTAACACTTTGTTGGTGTAATAAGATTTGGATAGTTTAACGTGGGGCCTAATATAGTAAACTTGATTCCTAGAATCACAATAACTTCTCCTAGGTCTTTCATGTCAAACTTACTAGTTACTATATAAGAAACTTTAACCATCATTGATCAAGTGTATGTTAGATGCAAATATAAGCATGCCATCAACATACAAACAAATAATAACACATTTACAATCTGCATGTTTGCAATGGACACATCTATAATATTTGTTCACAATAAATCCACAAGAATTAATGGTAGTGTCAAACTTCGTATGCCAATGCTTAGGGGCTTGCTTAAGGCAATAAGAAAGATTACGATTTTCCAAATTTTATACTCTTATTCAAGAATAACAAAACCTTCCAATTGAGCCATGTAAATCTTTTATTAGTCCTTATGGATTTCAAAATTGAAAGCAGAAGCAAGGGTAAGCATGATTCTAATAGTGGTGGTACGAGTAGTAAGAGGGTAGGTTTTAAAGTGATCCATGCTTTTTCTTCTGCTTGAATCCTTTTGCTAGGACCATCATGTCTCAATTTCTTCCTAAAAACTCAAATACAACCTAGTGGCTTATTCTAACTTAGCAGAGTAGTGAGAATCTAGATGTTGTTTTTTATAATTGGGCTAATCACGTTATATATGGCTTCCTTCTAAAATAGTGAATGCACTAATGATAGGATATGAATAGAACCAAATTTAAAACAAGAACTAAGAAATCAGTCTTAGATTGTTAGAACAAATAATTAGATTATATCATGCAAATATTAATTAAAACAACAAATTCAAATTGAAACTCTAAGCCTAAGTTTAGACATGTTAAACGCTACTTTAAAACCAATTTCATCCCTTCGTGCAGGAATTTCGGGTGTCACTCTGGTCATTAGGACATAGCTAACTCAAAGATCAGAACATCTCTGTAAAATCAGTCTCAAGTGTCACTCAAGTATAAAGAGCAAAGTAAGAGATTGAGAAAGAAAATCTAAAGATGCCTACTAGAGTTTTCAATGGAAGTAGGAAGAATGAGCAGTAGTATTAATTTAAAAGAACCTCGGTATGTATATAAGGGTAGCTTATCCAATAATCAGAAATAGATCCATTGGATTCGAGCAGCTCACAGTCCAAAAATAGCTATTTGAAGATAAGGATAGAGGCAAAAATAAAAAAATTATTAAAAAAATCATATGGTAGAAAACACGATCCAACACACGCTTAAAAGCTAATTCAATAGGCAAAAGGATAAAGCATACATAAGCAAGTTAACTATTTGCCTATTGAATTAGTCTCCAGAATGAAAACTGTTAGCCTAAGTTTAGTTATAAATAAATGAAGTAGATCTAGCTCAGCTACAGAAATGGACCTGAACTGGCCTAGTATTTTCGTTGATCCAAAATGATCACTTGCCCTGTTTGCAACTATAACAAGCTACCCTGTGTTATAAAATCAAGCCACTTGTACTGAGATACCATACGCATGAATATACGTAATAAAAAATACACAAACACAATTTTATTGGACTGTTATAACAGTGGAATGGCCTTATTCATGCCCTTCAAACATAAAACTTAAGAACATCAGCATCTGCAGTTACATACGCTGTGTAATATATTTTGTAGTTTTCGATCACAAGTTCAGAAAGAGAAATTAACTTTTGGCATGACATGAACATTCTTCGTTTTCCTCATAATTCTGCCTCCAAATGTTCATGATCATCACTCTATGACTCACTGGCAAAATTCTCCATAACTCGAAGGTATTCAAACACCGGGCCATCAGTGAGTCAGCATTACATTTTCTTCATTGTGATCTACAGCTCACTGGAGCGGTTTGCATACTCTTGAACCAACGCACCAAAGAGAGATGGGCGTTCAATTAGGTTTGCTGGTTTGTCAAACTCTTTTGCAATTCCTGCACAGAATTAAACAGGTAAAGTGTGCCTTTTAAGTTTCAGACTCGAACATGTTTTAGTTTGACATAAAAGATGTTTGCTGCTTACCTGCATCTACAACCAATACTCGGTCACAGTCCATGACTGTCGGTATTCTGTGAGCAATGCTGATAATGGTGCAAGATGCGAAGTCTTCACGGATGATCTTTTGAATCACTCCGTCAGTCTGAGAATCCACTGAAGCGGTTGCCTCATCCATGAACAAAATTCGGCTGTGCTTTAGCATAACTCTGCCTAGGCAAAGAAGCTGTCTCTGGCCCACACTCCAGTTCTCCCCATTATCGACAACTATGGAAAGAAAGAAGGTCACAAATTAAGGACAAGTGATTCAACAAATTTGCTGGAAAGAGCTGTTGTGTATGTGTGGAAGAGAGATGTACCCGATGCATCAAGCTTCTCAGGTTTTGAAGCCACCGCATCTTTAAGTTGGCAACGCTCAAGACTCTGCAAGGACACATGTTGTTTACCACAATGAGAGAAATGAAGATGTTGCAGCATTGTAAATGGAGAACAACGAAACAGCAGAAACAATAACACAGGATACAAGTAAATACAAGTTGAGAGCTTGAAGTGATCTGGTGTTTGTAATTTTGAGGAAGTCAATCAGCTACTGATCAAGTTTAGAAGGCAGAACAACATGGATGAAAGAAAATAAATGATTCATACCTGCCATATCTCATCATCTGAATATTTTCCAATCGGATCGATGTTGCTTCGCACTGTTCCTTCAAAGAGAACAGGCTCTTGAGGTATGATACCAAAGCGTGATCTGAGATCATGAAGACCCAATGTGCAGATGTCTATCCCATCAATTACAATCTTTCCACCAGAAGGCTCAACTAGTCTAAACAAAACTTGCACCAGTGTTGATTTTCCACTCCCTGTTCGACCAACAACCCCAATTTTCTCTCCACCATGGATATTGAGTGAGATACCCTTGAGAACCAAAGGAGTATTTGGTCGGTATCGAACCTGTGAAAATTGGCAAGCCAAGTTATACAGTTGAAGTCCAGAATGGTAATCCGATACATCACCAAATTGACCTGAAGCGACGTCCTAAGTTCCTAGCAGAACATCAGAGTAACTCACCTTCAAGTCTTGGACACTAATATCTCCTCGCATGGGCCAATTCAAAGAAGGCAGGCATCCTTTGATCTCCCATGCAGATTCAGGAGGAATCTTAGTGAACTGCTTCACCCTTTCAACTGAGACCATCCTATTCTCTATAAAGCAACTGATCCATACAGCCCAAAACAATGCGGTATTCAAACTGAGGCCGTAGGACAGAGATAGGCCTACATATTCTGCATCACAAGCAACACATGTCAGTTCCCACAGACAACATGCCAACCACAAAAAAACCTTTTGTGTTATAGTTGAGCATTAAGATATCAGCCAAACATCTACGAGTCCTTGAATGGCTATTTCTGAACCTACAGCTAATTTTAAGTCCAAAAGCTGTACGTTAAGTTAACATGTACACTATAATAGTGTGATACGCTATCAAACTATAGAAACCAGAAAAAAAGAGAGCTTTTCAAGAGGTACCTGGTTGGATAATATTCGCAGGAAGCATGACAATGAGCAAAGCAGTGACGCAGAGGACAAAGCTCCCAATTAATTCTAACCGGAATCCTAGCCACTCATTGGATCCATTGTTATGGAAATCCATCCGTAAACTTGAATTAACCCTGTCAACATTTTCTTGGGTAAATCTGGCTTCCTTCTTGAAGCATCGAATTGTGGTCACACCGAGAACTGTCTCAGAAAAATGATGAATGACGGGGGCTTTTGTGATTGAATCAAGACGAGTTAGCTCCCGAGATGTTGCAAGGTAATAACCCTGAAAGAAACCATGATCAGATCATATTAATTCAACCTCACTATTCCAGAAGGGTCATATTAGCTGGGTTAAACTGCAAGCTTACCCTGTACCAAAAATTCAGTATTGCTAATGGAATAACAGCAATGAATGTTGGCCAAGCAACCTGGCCAGTAACAATGATGATGCTGATCACAGTGATATACATTGAAACAGTCAGCCCCACGAAGAAGGGAAGAAACAGATCAATGTTGGTTTGATCTGATGATGCCTGAAAAAACAACAGAAAAAAAGAACGCCATGAGTGCTGAATCACTTAATTGAAAGAAAATGCTTAAAAGGAAGGGGCTTTAAGGAGAATGTGTAGGATTACCCGAGTTAGAATCCTTCCAGAAGGTGTAGTATCAAAGAATGACATTGGAGCATGCAGTATAGAGTTGAGGATCTGTTCGAAAAATATCTGAGCAGTCTTGAGCCCCAGATAGGCGACAAGGAAAGCTCGAACTGTCACAAGAATGATGGCTACAGCGGCTAGGCCTGCATATACTTCAATAAACAAAGACGCATTGAAGGAAGCTTCATTTTCGTCTGATGTTTCAAATGCCAACCAGTAGTCACATGCCATTTGAGCGCCTTGCCATGCCAGTGAAACCAGCAAGATTGCTATCACTCCCCACCATCCCCAAGCTTCAGTCACGTAAGTCTTGTATACACTCCAGCTGACATGGCCTGTCTCACGCTCTTCCTCCTTAATGAGTTTAGAGCTTCCTTTCTCTGTTTTCGGTGATCCTTCTGGCTCATTGTTGCCGGCTGACTGTTTCTGATTCAATGCAGCAGCTTGCTCAGGCTCAAAGTTCTGGTTGTTGTCTTGATTTGCACTCTGCTCTACAAGCTCCATGGAACTCTCATGAGCCGCAACAAGACCCATAAATTCTGGTCCAGAAGCAGCTAATTCATCATATTTACCAGCTTCTGCTATTTCCCCATCTCGCATAACCTGTTATATATGTGATTGAATTTCACCAATAAATCATTATCAAAATAAAAAAAAAATTCAGCAATAAATCAGAGCTATGTTCTAACTTCATATGGTAAAAATAATAAACAGAAATCAGAGATTACTCACGTAGATGCAATTGACATTGTGCAAGAAGTCAACTTGGTGAGTAACAAGCAGGACTGTTTTATCTTTGAGAGCTCCTCTGACGCATTCCTACAAACCGCCACCACCAATGAAGCAAGAACTAAGAGCTAGTAATATCAAAAGCATACAAATAGGAAAATAAAAAAAAAAGAAAAAGAGAATGAAAACCTTGAAGATCTCAGAACCAGTATGAGCATCAACAGCACTGAAGACATCATCAAGTAGATAAACATCAGAGTCCTGATAAACAGCCCTGGCGAGTTGAATTCTCTGCTTCTGACCACCACTCAGATTAATCCCTCTCTCTCCAATCTCAGTCTGGTCTCCAAACTCCATCATCTCCATGTCCTTCTCCAGACAACAAACTCGAAGAACTTCCTTGTATTTGCTTGAATTCATCGGCATTCCAAACAGGATGTTCTCTTGTATAGTTCCATTCTGAATCCATGAAGTTTGAGCAACATATGCAGTGCTCCCACATACTCTCACCTGTTCACAAACGTAATAGTAGTTGTATCAGTAGTGATACCAGTAACATAAGAATAAGTAATAAATTCAGGGAGGGTAGTATGAAAATAATATCTTCTATTCGAGGTTGTATATGCACCATGCGGTATTATTATTATTATTATTATTTTTTTTTCGTGAAAAGGTGGATAAACCATTCCATTAAAAAACAGAGAACAAAAAACAGACAAACACCATGCGGTATGTATGCAACTATGCATGCATGTATAAAATAAATAATCTTAAAAAACCCTGCCATAATTTCAATTGACTTTGAAGTCCTTGTAATTTTATAGGTGACCTCAAGATCTCTCATTTTTAAAAGATTTTCAAATGAAGACAACAAATAATTAACACTAGAGAAAATGGCCATTGGATTACTCATGTCGTTTTAATTAATATGTTTGATTTTTAATGACATAATACATTGACAATAAATGAAGTTTCCGTATTTATTTCTTAATTGTTCATATTTCTTCCTTATCATTTCAGTTTAAGCTATTGGCTGGTCAATCCTTGTAATTAGGTCCAATCACTCATATTTCTTGCTCAGTTGGTCATATTCCTTACTTATTAGTTCAGTAAAAATCATGAGCTGATCAGTGGTCCATTATAAACAATTGCAAAAGTAAAAATCATGAGCTGATCAGTGGTCCATTATAAAAAATTGCAAATGTACAATTTCAAACCATAATTGATTACATCTTCACATCTTAACTACCAAACTATTTAATATAATTTGTTTAAAATTAAATTTTTATATTTTAGAACCTCCACTTTATAATATTAAATTTCCTCAATTAGTCATTATATAGTCCTTATCAGCTAGGTTAGCACCACTAACCATCAGTGCAATCCATCCTCATTAGACTCATTAGCTCATATTTATCTCTTACCTGCTTATATTCCTTCTTTACTAGTTCAGTTAAAACAGGTTAATGTAATCTATCTCATTAGATTATATTTATTTTTTAGTTAGTCACATCATATTCTTTCCTTACAAGTTTAATTAGAGCATATTAGTTTAATTCATCTTTGGTAGACCAATTAGCTCATATTTATTTCTTAACTAATTATATTCCTTCTTGTTACCCACTAGCTAGTTGTCTTAAACCACAAAGTTATTTTCATGCTAACTATTTCTCTTTTTTCCTTTTCTTCTTCCCAACCACTTCATTAGGTTATTCTGAACTGCTATTTGTACTCGTTCTTCTTCTTTTCTAAATACATTAAAAATATGATAAAAAAGCAAAGGGGAAGAATATGAATGAGGAAAAAAAAAAAAAGAAATACTTCCAAAAGGAAAAAAACAAAAAAATAAAATCGAAATAGAGAAAGGATAATAACAACAAAAGGAAGAAACATTAGAGGAAAAAAAAAAAGAAGAATAAAGAAGTGAGGCTAAAATAATGAATAGAAATAGAATAAATAGATTTTTTTATTTTATTTTAGAGAGAGAATTACAGAAAAGCTTGCAAGCAAGTGTGATGAATAAGAATATTTTTGATTTTATAAAATTTTAAAAAAAATAATAATGTAATGTTCGTCATTGCAAGAGAAAAAACAAAAGAGAGGAATAAAGAAGTGAGGCAAAAATAATGAATAGAAATAGAATAAATAGATTTTTTTATTTTATTGTAGAGAGAGAATTACAGAAAAGCTTGCAAGCAAGTGTGATGAATAAGAATATTTTTTATTTTATAAAAATTTAAAAAAAAAATAATAATTTAATGTTCGTCATTGCAAGAGTCAGACCGACAGCAACATCATGGATCTACTATAAATTATTTTTTTTAAAAAAAATAATAATAATAATAACACAATAGATAAAATTTTAGAATTCCACACGGCTCGATGCACCGATGATCACGTGAGAAGAGGCCCAGATCCCCGTCAAAAGCTAGTGCAAATGTGACACGTGCAGAGCCAGACAAGACAAGGCCACCTCTTGACCACGACGAGGTTAAAAAGCCAAAAGCGACGACTTTTTGGGAAACGCAAAATGGAAAACAAAGAAGGAAAAAAAGGGAAACGAAAAACGAAAAAGGGAAACAGAATGAAAGAATGAAAGAAAAGATACCAACCTTTCCAGAGATTTTGTGCATCTCGCCGAGAATGCAAGAGAGGAAGGAGGACTTGCCGGAGCCGACGGTGCCGACGACGGCGGCGAGGGCGCCACGTTTGATCTCGACGTTGAGGTTTTTGAGAGATGGGGTGGGGTTCTCATCATCCCAAGAGAAGTTACCGGCTTGGATTTCGATGGCGACGTCGCTGCCAATGACGTGCTCAACGGCGGCGTCGTCAAGCTCGGCGCTGGTCATGTAGGAGTCGAGGCGTTCCAGGGAGACCATGGCTTGAGAGGCAGAGATGAGAGCTTGCGGGAAGTTCCGCATTGGCTCTTGAAGGATCTTGAAGAAGGAGGTGGCGGTGAAGACGAGGCCGGCGTTGAGGCGAACCCCGGTGGCGACGCAGGTGGCGAAGACGAGGGAGGAGATTATGACTGGAGCGCTCCAGAGGACGATGATGTTGCCGGAAATGGAGTACATGAATTTGGAAAGCCAACCGAACTCGCCCTCTCGGAACTGTTTGATTCGGCGATTGAAGTGATTTTCCCAAGCTTGGAACTTGATGACGCGCATGTAGTTGAGCATCTCGTTAGTGGCTTTCATGCGCTTATCGCGCATGCTCATGAGTAGGAACTGGAAACGGTTGTTCCGGCGAGTACCAAGGAGGACGAAGATGATGATAGCGGCGATGGCGCCGAGAGCAGTGGTGACGGAGGGGCCAAGGTACAAGTAAAGGAGGGCGATAGCGACGCCGACTTGCAGTGGCATGAGCCAGATGTAATGCAGTTGGAGCACCATGTCGGACAGTTGCTGTGCGTCCACGGCCATGTAGTTGACGATCATGCCGACACCGTGGGATTGGCGGGCGGAGCAGGAGAGACGTAGACCTTTACGGTAGAGGTTGGTGATGAGGGTGGAGCGGATCATCATGCCGAGCTTCGCGCACTGGAAGTTGTATTGATGGGAGCACAGGACCTCGAAGAACTTGGCGACCAGGAGGATGCCACAGAGGTAATAGCCTTCCAACAAAGAGCTGCGCTTTCCGCTGGCGAAGTCGACGAACTTCTGAATTAAGGTTGGTCCGACGTACATGACGCAGAGGCGGAGGATGGAGAGGAAGGCGGTGAAGAGGAGTTGGGGCCAGAAGCAGCGGAGGAGAGCGGTGCGAACTGGGTGGTTCTCACGGCTCGCCGGACGCGGCCAGTTGCTTTGGAAAAGCTCGTAGAGCTTCTCGGCCCTGTGCTCCGCTGCGAGCCATGGCACGTCGTCGATTTTCAGAGGGGATTTGTAGCCTTTGGCAAGGAGTGGGTTCATCCAACTCCACGTCGCCAGGGAGATGATCGATGCGCTGGTGTAGCCGGTGATCAAACTATCTGGTTCACTCGCCCTGCCGGAGTTGACGTTGACCTCCACCACCACCACCACCCCAGAGTCTCCGTTGACGGCAAGCACGAGGAGGACTAGAGAGAAGGGGAGGATACCTAGAGATATGTAGTCATCCGGTTGGATCGGGTTCCCGCCGGCGAGTCGGAAGATCGATGAGATTGAGAAGAGGACAACGAGGATGAAACTCGCCACCCAGTACAGCCTGAGAGTGAGCGGGTGCACGGCCGCTCGGAATCGTTTCTCATGAGCGACGACGGCGACGGAGGAGAGATAAGAGAGGAACTGGAGAACATGGAAGAGGGACTCGATGAGGAACCATCCACTCTCAGAGCCACGCACGAAGACGACGACCAGGAGAACGCCATACGCGAAGGCAAGGATCGCAACGACGACCAACCCGATCTTAAACCGGATCGTGGTCAAAATCGGTTGCTGTTGCCGCTGCTGCGCCTTGATCAGCAACGGCTTCTTCTCCTCCTCCTCCTCCTCCAGCGTCCCACTTCGCCGCCGGAACCTTACGATGAGCTTCTGGATCGCGAAAACGAAAAGCACGAGGAGGAACAGCCCATCGACGATGGAGAAGAGCATCCGCTGCGGGCATGGCGATAGGAAAACAAAGCTTAGCCATTGGAGGATAGTGGAAGCTGGTTGAGATGGAGAGCATGAGAGGGAGGTCATCCATGGCGGCGACGCAGTGGATAAGCTCATCCCTATCTGCTGATCCTGTTTCCTTTACTCCTACGTCTCTCAAGACTCAAGAGACAAGCGTCCTATAACTTTAATTTTATAAATATATCTTTATATATATATTAGTAACATATTTATAAAATTTTTTTTTTTATTAAAAAAAAAAAAAAAGTGGGCAAGATTTTTTTGCATGGAAAAAAGTGGACGGAGGGGTATCATTTAGGGGCTTTTGCAGGTGTACCCTTAAAAAATTTTGAAATTATATATTTGCCCCTGAATAAAAATTAATTGTATATATACTCTTGAATAATATACATAATTGCGTATATATACTTGGGGTTCAAATTAGTTGAAAAACCATCTATTAACAAACAATATATATAAAATTACCATTATACCATTCCATATATACCCTTGAAAAAAAAAATTTAAGTTGTACAAAAATTATTTTGGACCTTTTTTTTATTTTAATTTAAGTTATAACCATAGTTAATCAAGTTTGATTACCGAAATCTAACAGTAAGGGTATATCTGTAATTACTTATATTTTTCAAGGGTATATATGAGTATGAGACAATTTTGAGGGATTTATAACCAATTCTCCCTATTATTTATGAGTATGAGAAATAAATAAATACACATTCTTATTATTAAATTAGGAAATACTAATAATTGTGATGGAAAGCACGTCACATTCTGCCCGCGGTGATGATTTCTTTCTGTAGGACAATTTTGACCGCTATTATTCGTTTAATAATTAAAGCTTAAGAAAAAAAATTTAAAAAAAAAAAACTTTTTGCAGTGGGGTGTTCCCTAGAAATATGGACTTTATTGGCATACACAGGACAGGAGAGTGCAGAATAGTTATATTAAAAGCGAGCAATTGTATCCAACTCAGATGGTTTACTGTAGTACGAAAGACGTATAATAATGAGTTTAAATGCATCCAAACAACTATACCAACATAAAATTTGAGGTAAAAAAGTACAGACAAAGAAGCGCAGCACAATTATTATGAGGTGAAAAAAAAAATGAAATTAGGCAAATGGAATAGTTAATAGAAGTTATATAGCAATAAATTAGGTGTAAATATCAAAATAATCTTTTTATTTTTCGTATTTCGTCCTTCTAGTCCCTCTAATAAAAAATCAGTTCTTATGATCTTTGTATTTATACATTTTCGTTTTTTAGTTGTAAAATCCGTTCTATTGGTCCTTGTATTTACACATTGTCATCTTTTTTGGTTGCTCTAATTCATTAACTGAAAGGACCAAAATGACAGATCCGTCAATTAGAGGGACCAAAAAGATAAAAATGTGAAAAATACGAGAACCAAAGGCGGATTTTTTATTAGAGGGACTAAAATGGTGAAAAACGTAAAATAGAGGGATCATTTTGATATTTTAACCCAATATATTATGGGACAGCATGGAATTTTAGATCACCGGTTAAATAATTTTAAGATCATATTGATGGAGATATGTCTAATAATTTTTGTTTGTTTGATTGGTTAATAAGACAATATTTTAGTTAGAATATAAATTAATAATGTTGTTTGGTTGAAATGACAATATTTAACTTAGAATATAGTATTATTATATGATTATTTTATGATAAATAGATTAAAAGTTATATTATTTAGTGATGTAAATATAAAAGTTGTTTGATGATAAATATTTATTAATATTAAATAATTTTAATATTAAAATATTTCATCTTTATTAATGTATGAATTTTAAATAATTAATTTTTTTTTTGGAAATAAATAATTATTATTAAAAACTACTTCGAATTTTAAATATTTGAAAACTCATTATTTTTAAAACTAATTTTTTGAGAATTATATTCAATTTAAAATGTATAACAAGAAAAAAAAAAAAAACCACGTTCTGGAACGTGAGATTGTCACTTTTTCAAAAAATAATCATATTTTTAATAATATTAGTTAAGTTATAATAATTATTCTTATGCTAAACAACTAAATGATATAATTTAAAACTATTTTGCTCACATCTCAAGAATAGTCTAATATTATTTTCAATCAAACACCACTCTGAATAATAATCTAAATAAAGAAATGTCCGTATGGCACAATAATTGGTGGACTTATATGACTACTTAGTTCACACCTCAGGAATAATCTAAAAGTGAACTAAATTTCCTTACGGCACAATTAGTTAGTGGTGGATTAAGCAAGATGACAACCACTTAATTATATTTCCCTGCACTAATTAATAAAAAAGAAGCAAATAAGTGTAAGTACTGCACGGCCACGCTGGGGGCACGTGAATGACAACGAATTGTGCCACATCAGCATAGAAATATTGAAAAGAAATATTCAGATTGGCTAACAACTGGCAATTGTTTCTAGAAACCCTAGTCAAAACAGTGACAAGACTTTCTATACCACTTCACCTTACCCATTTTATTTATTTATTTATTTATTTATTATTTTAATAAAATAAATAAATCACTATGAATTAATAATATTTACCCAAAACCAGCTCAAATATAATATATATATATCATATATTCTCATTCTGTATATGAAAAATCTCATGCTATATATGTACATGAGATTTAATTTGCTTGTTATGCGTTGGGTAAGAATAAAATTTTTGACCAGTTGGATGAAAATAAATGTTTTAATCACTGGAGTGAGTAATACCTGCAGTTATTTATTTTAATATTCAGGTGTTAAAAAAATAATTAAATAATTAATTAATTGTGAATATCAGACAAAGCATGAATCGGAGATAAAATCCAGCCAAGAGATGTTGATGTGGACCAGACAAATTAATGGATTCATGTTGAAGTTATGGTCTGGTCTCCACCACGTAAAAATTGTCAATGGATTGTACAGTAACCTACATCCGTCCTGTTCGCTGGCTTCGAACTGCCACAAATTTGTCTTGTCCCAAGTGATTGGTAAATTGGCAGTAAACAAACATTTTTCTCAATGTCTGCGTAGTAGTTTGGGCATCCCTTTTTTCCATTATAATCAGATATTGAACAAATGCAATCTGAAAGCTCTGCAAAACATATTACATTAGCAGGAATGACTGAGATTGCTGAATTGGTACTAAGATGAAGGCAAGGCACTTATAAAATGCCCAAAAATACATACCAATCACAAAGTATTGACAATCAAATTACATAAAAAGCCATTTTCAGTCACAAGCACAACTAAAAAAAGATGATAATGAACAGAAGAATAACAAAGATAAAGCCATGATTTTTCTTCTTCTTTCTTCTTCTTCTTCAGATACAAGACCAGTTCTCTCTGTTTTGGTGTGTCAAACTATAATCAATGCATTCACAGGAAGGAATTGACTCATCTTGTGTTGTGCCCAGACTATCAATTTATCAAATGAGAGAAGAAATTAATTGGCACGTTAATCTTTCTTATACCAACGTTAAGACCAACAGAAAACTTTTGTCTCCTCTACTAGATCTTGACTCGTCTTGTACGGTATTTTAAATCGGTACTTCAAATCACTCCCTTTTTTTTAAAATAAATAAAATAAATAAACATTGGAACATTAATCAGCAATCAAAAGAAGCTCAAGCATCTCATTCTTGAATTTTAAGCAAAATTAAAAACAAGAGTATGAATGACCAAAAGCAAGCCGCATCTAATCAAAAATCATCCAAGATACCACAAGAGAGATGGGTGACTGGACATGAATTCTTAGCAAAATTAAAAGCAAGAAAAAGAATCCAGAGTAGGATTCCACCAACCGAAATGGAATTCATGGCAGCAACGTAGCTTGGCCATAGACAATGTCCTTGGTGGTGGCCTCCTCATTTAAAATCCCGGTCTTTTTAATTTCCTTTTTTTAATGACATGTCATCATCTCCAGCGGACCCACATTCTTTTGCCCTTGTTTACTTTTCTTTTTTTTTAAAAAAGTAAATTTCATTATGATAATAATGATAATAATAATAATCATTACTTTTTTCAATCAAATGTTTTTTTAGCATACCACCACCACTAAAAGTAAAAGCACAAAAGACAGAGAGCCATAAGATTATAATAATAAAATAACAGAGAAAGCTTCAACAACTCTACATCAATACAATGTCCGTGATTATGATCAGAGAATACATTTCTATGTAATGTTTTGGATAGCTTACAAAGAAGCAACATTGAATGATCAAACACAAATAGAAATACAGACAAAACAGGGGAGAAGAAAGAAGAAATAATGAGAAGGCTTGGCTGCTAAATTGTTGGAAATTTAAGTCGGTATTCATCCCAAAGGCCATGCAATCCAAAGCAGACCATGAAAATCAACAAATTTGAACTCCAAGAAGATATCTGAAAACCTGAACTCTTAAAGTACTACTGCAAATATTTCAATTGGATAGGAGCTTAGAATAACTCCTCAGAATTTAACTTGTTCCAAGCTTCCTGTTTTAGCAATAAAAATTATAACATTATTATTGATAACAATCATAGATTATAAAAACAATGCTCTTCCACTAGAACAACAACCACACTAAGCTTTAACAGATTCATGTTGTAGAGAAAACATCTAATAGAGGGTACAGAGAAAATGTAATTTGGATTAAGGAGAAGGAATAATACCTTGAGGAGATCAAACACCTTCTCTGCAATATACTTCTGTTGGAGGTTTGCGCCCTTCTGTTGCACCTTGTCTGGATGGATGCATAAGGTTGCTTTCCTATATACTTTTTTAACCGAGGCACCAGTAATGAGATCAGTCAAAGAAACAGGCTGCCAGCCACACTCAGGCCAAAGCACCTGATTGCAATTCACAAAACAAATGGCATCACTCAGTAATTGACAGGTGAAACTCAGTTCCCATTTTATAACTGAATATTCCAAAACAGAACTGTGATGTAAAAAAATATTTAAAAAAAAAAAAAGGCGAGAAGACAATTTGGTGATAAAGTTAATGAGAAATTTATGCCTGCTTGAGCAGATATGTATCTATGCTTAAAAGTGTTTGATTAAGCCTTTCTGAAATCTCTATGTCAAAGACAGATTGCGGTATCTGAGCAACACTGAGTCATTGTTTGATAAACAATATTTAAGGCACCCTGCAGGAAGTGCTGGTGAATGTGCAGATCAGGTCAACTTAAATAATTGTTCAAACAAATGAAAACACATAATGTAAATCACTGGTACTAAGTTTATTGTGTTAATCATATTATGAAGAGTTAGAGGCATGATTAAGTAGTCTTAAGATAGTAACAAGAAAGCAAGCAGGATTCAGAAGCAAAGCCAAAATGGAGGAAGATAAATAACAAAGAAAAATAATTTATTAGTAAGTAACCTAAAAGGCATAGCCCACATTTCAAGTAAAAGTAAAAATTCTGACGCACATATTGCAATGTTGACAATAATGCACGCAAGTTGCCTTCTTTCCCAGCAGCCCAGCGCTTTATCTCAGTATCCAGTGTCTCGGCAATTCTCTGAAATTAGCAAAACAGAAGACTCAGAGAGAATTTGAAGCCAGAAAAACTTTCCAGAGCGGAAATTGCAATCAATGTTTAAAGCTGTAATACACATAAAATGAGCTGAACTCAAGCAAGCATTTTGCATAGTATAAGTTCATCTCATTTATTAAATAAATTTGAATGAGCTAAAATATGAGTAACAGTATACTGTTCACATACAAGTCAACTAGTTTGACAGAAGTAATGATATGACATTGTTCCACCTTGTCCAAATTTAACAATCAGGTGATGTATCATGTAATCGGTGGAAATGATTGTGAAAATTAACAATTATCGGGATTTAAGACTTACATGTCTTTCTTCCTGATCCCTCTTGGTTTGCATGTCACGCTCATTCTTCTCGGCCAGGGCTTTTGCCTGACAAAAAATTGTCAGAACAGCCATGTTATAAGGATGGGTAGTGGAAAAAATGGAGCCACTGGTGTTCTAGTGATATAAAAGTGAGCATGCATCATTTCCATGTGTTAGTTTGCACAACAAAATGAGAAAGCATGTTAATACCGCGCGCTCAAGTGTCCTCTGATGTCGTTCAAATCTGGCCCTCCTCCTTTCTTCGGTCTCCCCCTCAACATCTTGAAATTCTCCAGATGATGGAGCAGCTTTATCACACATGAAGCAAAGCTAACTTCATCAGGAATGTGTATTCATTGTAAAACAAAATTAGGTTATATTTTCTAATACTAAAAAACATCATTCATCAATATATTTATCACCTCCAAAAATAGAACTCAGGTCATCAACAATATTGGTTGCTGATGATGCCTTTCTAATGGTGGATGAAGTAGAAGATGACCTCGGAGCCGTATCAGGGACCGCCTTCCTTGGTACTTGACCATCGAAGAAATTTTCCTGAAAATAAATTTGTCATGAGGTGGTTGGTAGAATTGTTGCAAGATGAATAATGTGGCAAATAGATAGGTCCCTACCGAGGGCATGGCTCTTTGTTTCGGAGCACTGTTAGCTCGAGCACCCATATTGAAGAATGACTCAAGATCATTATCATTTTTCTGCTGCTTTTGACGAGCTTCAGCAGCAGCTCTTTCTCGTGCTTGGGCAGCAGCCCTTTCTCGAGCTTCTGCAGCAGCCCTCTCAACCGCAGCTCTTTCAGCTCTAAGCCTTGCTTCTCCTGCAGCTCTCTCAACAGCAGCCCTTTCCCGTGCTTCTTTTTCCCTGGCTTCAGCAGCAGCCCTTTCACGAGCTTCAGCGGTCACTTTCTCAACTGCAGCTCTTTCCGCTCTAATCCTTGCTTCTGCTGCAGCCCGCTCTCTAGCTTCTGCAGCAACCTTTTCAGCTTTTTGTCTTGCCTCAGCTGCAGCTCTTTCACGTGCTTCATTTGCCGCTCTCTGAACCGCAGCTCGCTCTGCACGCTGACGAGCTTCAGCATTGGCCTTCTCAACAGCAGCTCTCTCAGCTTTCGAACGAGCTTCAGCAGCAGCTCTTTCTCGTGCCTCTCTAGTAGCCCTCTCTACAGCTTGTCTAGCCTTCTCTCTTTCCCTTTCAAGTCCCAGTTCCCTCTCCTTTTCTAATCTCCTTTCCTCCTTCTCTTTCTCTTCTCTCTCCCTCTGTTCTCTTTCACTATTTAATCTTTCTTGTTTCTCTTGGCCTAAATCCCAGGGATCCAATATTGGTCTGCCATCTCTTTCTTGCTGTGCAGTCTCTTTGCTTCTAGAGGATCTTGCATCTCGTTCTCTTTCTCTTACTTCCTTGGCATGTTTAAATCTAGCTTCAGCTTTATCCATAGCCTCCTTCATAGCAGCTGCAGATGCTGCTGCAACTGAATTTCTATCAAAATCATCTTCACCATAAAGAACTTCTGCCCGATCGGTGGGATATGTTTGTGGCTTACCCATAACAAAATCTTCAAGTTCCTCTATAGTTGATGCCCTAGAATTCTTGATAGAGTCCTCGAATCTTGGACTGAACTGGCTAGATGATTTGTCATCTTTTCTTTTAGAATTTACACTTCGGTCTGTTTTACCTGAAGGTCCCTGTTTAATAACTAATGAAGGTGGTGATCTTGATGGAGGTGGAGCACTTGTAGGTTGGGTGAAGAGAGGGATTTCAGAAACCGTGAGCCATACATCTTCCGCTGCTTCCAAAGTTTCATCAAATGTTGGAGATGGATCCACTTTAGCATTTTGTTCATATGATCTAGCATTAGAATCTGAACTTTGAAAACCACTTCTGCTAAGATCTTCAAAAGGATCGGGCGATGTGCTACGCTTCTCAGACAATTTGTGATTTTGCTCCTGATAGCCATCAGTTGTACTCATTTTAGGCATCGTATTCCCCATCATCTCACTGGAAAAATGATCCTGCGGTTCTAAATCAGCAAAAGGATCATTATGGCCTTTGTTCTGGCCATGCTTCAGCACACTCTCATCCTTACCATGTTCATTATTTCCTGATGTAAATGGTGGAATTGATTTGTTAACCCCACTAAAAGCACCTAAATCATCAAATAGCCCCCCACTGACAGAAGAATCATTGATCTTTGAGCTTCCGTAGCTGGTATGGCTGCTAATCTGCTCCAGCGGATCAGAGAACAACCCAGGGGATGGATTTGCTGATGTAGATGTTTCCAAGATGACAAAGGGATCATCTGCTACATTGGTGGCTGACTTTGATGCTGGAACTGATGATGATCGAAAGCTAGCCTCTGGAGACTCCCTGTAAAAATTCACTTTTTTGCACTCAGGGAAAAAAAACAAAAATAGATATTTCACAACAAAAATAGATCACAACAAGAACAGCCACTCAAGGATTTTCGCTCTAAATGCATCCACTATGAATAGTCAATTTAGAAGTGATAACAAAATGGGTTAATACAAATTCTTATAATGAGAAAACTAATTGATTTAATCAGTTCAAATAAATCAAAAATTCTTGAACCACCAGATGTCATTACCACTTCTGTACCTTTGCCCTGCATATGGCAAGCACAAGTGAAATCATACAGGCAAGTTGTGTTTGCAAATTATTGGCAATTGTCATCAAATGACACATAGAATAGAAAAACCCAAATTCTCCCACTTACACATGATGGCAAAATAAAGGTTAATCAAAAATTACTTTTATCTAGATCCAGCGATTTGAGAATCTGAAGTGATTCAACATGTCTGGACTCTGGAATAGAGACACAGGACCAGATGTGTGCCATGATCATGGCAAGCAACAAGCTGCTTGATTGTAAAATCGGAGATGGACATATAAGAAGCTTCCCATAAAATTGTACTTGCTTTTTAAAACATATTGCATTAAAAAATATTTAATGACATGCGCTTAGCAATGGAGCATCTAATTAAAGAAAATGGAAAGAAAGGTCATAAATGTGTTCCCTGCAGCTTACAGCTTAATGATCATTTTACTCCTGCCTTGCAATTTTTGCAATAACATCTAGGTTCTTGCACCATTCTCAATTCCACAAACTTTTAAGATTAAGAGAAATACGCTCAACAAGAAGTTCTCCCCGCAGGGTTCCCTTTGTCCTAGTTCTATCTTGTTTACTCCAGGAGTGAAAGGAAAAATGGCAAATAAGCTATTGACTCCATGAAGATAGACAAACATCAAATAGTCAATTCCTACCTAGCTCACCAATGGTAAATAACAAAGCAGTAGGTCCTTCAATCTTTTCCACTTCTATGTCCCCAAATGGTCCGGAGTGTGAATTGATATGACAAGCTAATTCAGCATAAATAGTAAGACAATTACAGAAAAGAGCCTCATTTTCTATGCAGCATTGTGAAAGCAAGCATATTGCAAGATTTGAATCCCAAAACTTGTTGACATACAAACACACAAAGAATGCAGACACTAAGATCAATAAATACAACCAGTGGATCCGAGATGTACCTCTTCCGTGGAACGGAGCTGCCTCCAAACCCAGGGATCAGCTCATCGAAACCCGTCAAATCCTCCTTCTCATCACCGATTCTCCCACTCCCCGAACCCTTTGATTCGGCCGGCGGCCGCCCAAGACTTTCCAAAAAATCCCCCATCGGCGGCGCCGACGCTTCGTGCGACCCCATCGAAGCAAACACATCGTCAAACTTCCCCGATGCCGAGCTCCTAACCCCAGGAACTCCATCGAAGATATCATCATCGTAAACAGGCTTATCATAGACGGGCAGAGACGAGGATTTGGAGGCGGGCGGTGGGTCTTTGAGACCAGGGAATAGAGAGTCAAAGGACGAAGGTGGAGATCGGGGCTGTGAGAACCGCGGAGGGCCACCAAATACATCGTCGAAGGCGGGGCCTTGGTTGGATCGGGCGGATCCGGCAAGAGGGGCCATGGGTGCACCCTTGCCCTGAGGACGGAGCCCGAAATCACGGGCAAGAAGGCCGGGGAATTCGTCCATGGAGCCTCCGGTTTATCTCGGCGGCGGCACGGCGAGAGATCTCCGACGAGAGACGACGAGATCGGGGGAGGAGGCGATGGAGGAGAAAGCGCAACGACGAAGTCTGGTTGGAAGAGAAGAGAGATGAAATCGGGGCTGCCGCGGGCCCCACGAAAGCAATTGGAATGTAAGAATGGAGCCCACTGACAGATGGACGGATGCAATTCGATCTATCACGCTGTTCGCTGTTAAAGGACGAGTAGCGGATTTAAAAGGAGACTGGTAAACGGGGAAGGTGTTGGCTCTTGCTCTTGTAGCGGGTCGGATTCATAGACTCATAATCCGCATCCGATAAGCTTGTAAATTTAAAATAATGTCTGAGATTTCGACATACGTACCCCTGGAAAAATCCGAAATAACAAATATATCCTCTTATTATTGCTCATGTTAAATATACCTGGTAAATTGTTATATCTTTACATTAAATATTTATTTGTGCTTTGGGGCTCAATTATCAATATTAATTATTAAAAATATATTCATATACTTTACATGTCAATTTTTTTTTATTATATTTATAATTTTTTTTAACAAATGTGGACAAGTCACGTGTCAAAGATGAACACACATGGATGAAATCAGGACTTATTTATAGGGGGGCTGAGGGTAAAATGTCAAAAAAACTATTTAAGTCAACATAACAATTGTATTCGATACAAAATAGTATGATATTGTGACATTTAATTAAATCAATTACAAAACACATAAAACATTTATCTACTCACGCTTGAGCTAGAACTGTCATCTCTGTGACACATGCTACTCAGAGGAGGTAACTGAATACAATAAGTTTGCATTTTTAAAAATATTGTAGAATCGCCTCATTGTCAATAGTTGCAAAAACCTCTTTCTCAATATAGGCAATCATGCATTTTGTTATATAGATTTAACACTAAACATTATTTAGTTATACATATATACATTATGAATTTATGATACATGTTAATATTTGATATTTGATATTTTCAATATTTTAACTCATTAAGGCATTAAATCTAACACATTGTAGACATATTTATAATAATGAACTTTATCATTCATGTTCTATTTAATTCACCCATAAATTCAATTAATAAATTTTTTATAAAATTTTAAATTTATTTAAATATTAATTTATATTTTAGTTTATAAAAATTAAGTGTCAAACAATAATTTTTAAAAAAATCTATTAATAATATAATTTTATATATTATATAAATTAATTGGGTTTTTAAAGTAATTTATAACATATCCATAGATTAAATAATAATTTTTGTTAATATTTTTTAAAAATATTATTATATTTTAGACTATAGCTATTAATTTGTAAAAAAAATGATTTATTTTTAAATAAAAATAAAAACCTAAAAAATTATTTTAAAAAATAAAAAAAATCTATGAAGATATAGTGATGAAGAGAGATATTTAGAAATACAAAAAAAATCTATGAAGAATTAAAGATAGAGAGATTTTAAAAAAAAATAAAAATTAAAAAAATCTATGAATATATATATAGAAAAAAAGGTGAAAGGGGTCGCTGGGGGCTCGGGAGAGAGAGAAGTATGAGGGAGAGAGGGGGGCGGCCAACTACGAGGGTCCCGGGCTGGAGTTGCGGAGGTCCGGAGGAAGGGCGGCTGGCCGGGCCGAAGGGGGGCTGATTATGTGTTTTCCAGTCAAGCAAAGAATATCTCCGGTGCCGAGGAGGGCTGAAGCCCATACTAGCCCCCATTGGTTCCGTCCATGTGAACACATACAACATTTATTACAATATTTGTGACCTTCACCTATGTGAACTAAGGTTCAAACCTTCATCTTCAACATAACAAATTAACCTATATATGAGACCTTATGTTAGTAGATCAGACGTTAACACTATATATATATATATCAGTGTACAACATGTATTAATTCATATTTTTATTAAAAATAAAATAAATAGCCAGAGGTTGTAAACCCTAGTAGTACCTTGGGACCATTATGAAAATCAAAAGTGAGATATTCAAAATTCTTGAGTTCCAAACTTGATGGAAGGAACAATTATAATGAGTTATCATTTGTGAGTGTAGCCTTCTAATCCAAGCCTCTCATCTTAAGTTGAGGACACTTGGATTGGATAATTAAACTTTGGTATTTGTGCATGTTCTAACTTCTAACAGGTAGCTTGTCCAAGTTTCATCAAAAATAAATAAATAAGTAAATAATACGGTGGTAAATGAATCAATGTGTTCATTAAAAACTCTGAAAGCTTGTCTTGTCACTCGTCACTCGTCAAAGGCTCTACTTGACTGGGCTTGGTTATTAAGTTAAACAAGTTATTCTCAAACTTAATTTATGAGTTCATAAAATAAACTAATTAAGTTTGAACGCGCTCAAACATAGCTTGCTAAGGTTCATAATCAACTCGTACTATAGCATATTAGTTACCAAAACAATTTAACCCAATTTAACCCTTTATCAATATTGCAGCCGTATTATGTTAGTTAAATCAATGTAGATGTTTGTAATGCATTTAATCGAGTTTAGCTCAAACTCTATATTTTTCCCAATAAACTGAGCCAAAGTGACAAATGAACCTCAAAAAAGCTTTAATTTGAACTTTGGACTCGGTTAAAAAATAACAAAACCAAGCTTGAATATAGCAAAGGTCAACTCTATTTCAGCCTCAGTAAATATTACTACTGGAATAAAAAGAGCATGGCACTGAATATGTTTTTCTTTTTTTACATCATGTATTACATTTATCATTGTAACAAATAATTGTCATGGATAATAAAAAATTTAAAATATTTAAACTAAGATTATTTTAATTTTGAGTTTTTACCTGAGAATGATACGTATCCCGAGGCTGATTGGTCGGTAGATATGAAAGGAAAAGTGTGTACGCTGTTTAGAAGGAGACAACTTGTCATGCCCAATTGACTGGGAAATAGATCTGATCATGGCTGGGGGAGATGAATTATGAATCATGGTTGGGTGCAATCATTATTTAAATTTAAATGATATTAATCATATGTTATTATCTAAGCATGTGTTTATACTAATCCAATGATATTTAAGCATCCTATTCATTTAAAGATTTCATAAACATATTTATTTGACCAAAATAAATTTAAATTTAAAAACTAAAAGAAAAAAAAGGAAAGCTTTTTCACTATTAAAATTTGAGATCTAATTTTTAGATCTTGATCTTAAGTTGGTGCATAAGCATCTCAATTGGTGCAAGAGGTCATAAAAAGGCTGAGAATATTGATTCACTTTATTCCCCATTAAGTCTTATCTGACCTTATAAAGTACTACCGTTTAATAATTAAAAAATATTTAGAGAACTAATAAGCAAAAATCCCTCGCATAACCTGTCACGCGGATCAAGATAAATCTCCTATGTAATTTAAATGAGTTTATCTAGAACAGGATCACGACCGTCCATTGAGTTTATCCCGTGAGAATCTTCTGATCGGACGGTTATAAAGGAGTTTTAAGAGTTCGCTACTTCGGCGGCGATAAGGGCTCTCCAATGCTCGCCTATAAATAGACCTTGTCCGCCATCGAGAGTGATTCTCTCGCCTCCCTCGCCTCTTTGCTCTTGTTTCTCGGTTCCTTCGATTAGGTTTAGGGTTAGGGTTTGCTCATCGGAGGCAATATGTTGGTTTATCAGGATCTCCTCACAGGTAATCGATCAGATCTGTTGGTTTTTTTGCTTTCCTCTCTGGATTTGAGTTCAATCTATGGTTTTTCGTTGTTTTTTTGTTGTTGTGATTCTTGTTGCTCTTACTTCTTGTTGATCCATGGCTGAATTACCTTTTCTATTTGCTGATCTTTGATCTGTTTCCTTTTATATATAGTTGCTTGTAAGGTTCTGATCTTGTTAGAGGTGATGTAGATGAATTATGAAACTAGTTGAATCATATGCGATGTTTTTTATACTGTTTGTTTTGTGATCTGAAATCTGAAACTGTGGTTCTTGATGTTTGTTGAGTTATGGATCTGGACCAGCGATTTCTTTGCTTTCAGTTTTATTGTGTTCACCTGCTGAAATTCTTATGACGTGCGTGATTTTGAAAATTAGAACCAGTGTCTATTTTTTTTACCTTGTAATTCATCTTCATGGTTAGTTTGGTGACCACTCAAAGTACTAGTTGGGACTTCACGTTGCCCCTTTGGCGTAGCTCTGTGCCCCTGGGATGAACAAGTCCCTAACAGCTTATCATCTGGCTACAATCTTCCAGTTATAATATGATTCTGTATTTGCTGATTGTGAAGGATGAAACATAACCTATAACAGGTACAGCCCACCTGCAAGAGAGCAAGACATTGCAATGAATGTCTGATAACTGGAACAATACCATCTACTTGTTTGTGTTTTTCCTTTGGACTCACACTCACTTTCCTATACCAGCACACTTTCAGAGATAATACACTTTCAAATGATTGAACCTCGTTCTGCTTGTGATGGAATAAAGAAATTTATTCTGAATAAGGCTTTTCTTCTTTGTTAAATATAACTCTGCACTGGGAATCTTGTCCTCTGAGCCTTTTCTGTTGTGTTTTTTTTTCCTCTATAATTTGTGTGTTTCTGAGTTGTTGATAATTTTTTTGACTTGCTTTGTGTTTTAGAGATATACCAATCAATGAAAAATATCATGTTTTAATCTTCTAGATGGAATTTGGTTGTTTGATCCTTCTGCTTAACTTTGCTTTTTATTCACAAAAATCAGGAGATGAGCTTTTGTCTGATTCATTCCCATACACTGAAATTGAAAATGGGATGCTCTGGGAAGTGGAGGGCAAGGTCAGTTTTTCATGCTTCCACGTTATCTCTTATTAGCTGCCTCAATTAGGGTATTTTCTATAGATATCTTATTCCTGAGAGATGTAATTGACAATGGAATATATGCAGTGTTTGATCACAGCATAAGTCTTGGTGCATGTGTAACTTTTGCATGTCATGTAATTTTGCCTTGTAATGCAGCACATCTTTACATTTACAGCACAATATTGTGGCATAGGCCCTGTGGTTGATGGTACTTCAATTTGTTTTGTAGTGGGTAGTGCAAGGTGCTGTTGAAGTCAACATTGGTGCAAATCCATCTGCTGAAGGTGGTGAAGAAGATGAGGGTGTTGATGATCAGGCAGCCAAGGTTGTTGATATCGTTGATACATTTAGGCTTCAGGTGGTTGGTCTTTCTATGATTTGATTTAATTCCAAACTCTTCTCAAGTCACATACAGATCAGAATCATAACAGATGACACTGATATTATATTTGTCAGGAGCAACCTGCTTTTGATAAGAAACAGTTCGTCACTTACGTGAAGCGATTTATCAAATTATTGACACCTAAGCTTGAAGCAGAGAAACAAGAGGCGTTCAAAAAGCACATTGAGGGAGCCACCAAGCATCTGCTTGGAAAGCTCAAAGACCTTCAATTGTAAGTGTGATCTATAACATTATCTTTGCATTGTAGATGTGGTTTTTGGAAATCTAATCAATCTACCATCGCTTCAGTTTTGTGGGTGAAAGCATGCACGATGAGGGAAGCATGGTCTTTGCATACTATAAGGAGGGTGCTACCAATCCAACATTCATCTACTTCGCATATGCCTTGAAGGAAGTCAAATGCTAAGAAGAGATATATCATGAGCCCCGCTTGGCCTTTGTAGTTTTAGTTCTACTATAGGGCACTACCGCTCTACTCTATTGGGACGTAGAACCATTTGTCATGTCTGGTTTTATTTTGGTTGTGATTTTATTATCCGACTCTTTTGAGTTTAAATAATTCTGCAAAATATTTATTCATGTTGTTTCTACTGTTTTTATTCTGATGAGAAATCTATCAAGTTTGCGACACAATGTCTTATGCTTTGTTGTTTGTGAGATGGATGGTTGTTGCATCTTTTGTGAGAGCTGTAAAAAGGCTAGCTTTATTGTGATCTCATATGCGAATTGGTGCGCAGAGATGAAGTCGATGAAAGAGAGCATCTCGACGACTCAGCAAGAACAGGCCCGGCCATTTGCTAAAATACAGATCTATATTAAAAGTAAGATTCCTTTCATGTGTGACAATGGCCTGTGTTCCAGTTTTATAGACTTCTCATCTCTAAAGTTCCAAGCAAACATTGATTCAAGTATGTAATCATTATGGAATTATTAAAATATAAAAATAGTGTCAATGATTTTAAATATCTGAGGCAACTGGCAACCCTTCGAAAATTTTATTATGCCCAAATAGGTAATAGAAAAAATATGTATTTATCCATCACTGAAAAGAATTACTATATTTAATTTATTTATTTCTCCAACGGCATTGCGACAAGTGGGTTTTGTCCATACATACATTGTGATTATATCTCCAAAAAGCAAGTTTCTACACAGAAGACGGTCCTTGTGTTTTCCTCTTGAATGTTGAATCAGAAGGGTGTAATAAATGAAGTTCTGCAAAAGGTATCAGGAGTACATGCAAGGAAGCAACAGGGGTCTCCCTGAAGTTCCTCTCAAGAAGCTCAAAAGGCTACTCAAGAGTTGCAGGACCAAATCCCGTTCACAGCACCACCAACACAACCCCAGCACCTCACTTCCTCTCCATTGTCCTGGTAACTTCTTTTTCTCTCTCAAATTCCATATAATTTTATATCATTCACATATGGATTTCTTTCATTTCTATTACTCATTTTGACCTGTATGCAATCTAGTGTGTGATGCCACCTTCTTCCCGTCTCTTCTCAAAGAGATTTCAGCAGTTGTTTGTTGTTTCAATGAAAAAGCTAAGACCTTGCTTGAACTGCATTCATCTTCATGTTCCATTAAGTGTATTCTTTGGTTTGGAGCCAGCAAGCTGTTGAATAATCGTGAAACTATGATGCAAGAAGCCAAGAAACTGATCACCTACGCTGTTATCAATTCAGCTGCAATAAGGAAAATCTTGAAGAAATATGATAAGGTCCTTTATTTCTTATTTTTCAATTTCATACTCCAATGAAAATTCTGAACTTTATACAACGTTGACTCCCTGTTTGCAGATTCATAACTGTAATAAAGGTGAGATCTTTAGATCAAAAGTTCAGAGTATGTATCTTGAGATTCTTCAATCGCCATGGCTTTGCGAGTTATTGGCTTTCTATATTAACTTGAGGCGAAGGGCTTCAAACCATGGCACTGAGGCACCTTGGTTTTTTGGTGATTGCTCCCTCTCCATTGATGATGGGAAACCGATGCTCAATTATGGTCTTTTTGACCGTGTAAATCTTCAAATTGATCTTTCTTGCTCCATTTGTTTGGTGAGTTCCTGGTATCTAATTCTTTAGTTATCCCTCTTCTGACTTTGTGAATCCTGATGTTGACCTTACTTGTTCTGCATATTTTGCTGATTTCATTGTTGTGTCATTCTGTGCCATTTCTATAATAAACTGTTTTACTAGTTCTCTCCAAAGATATAAAAAAGTCCCAATTTGATCAACTGAACCTATTCTTTATGTATTAATCAATAGCCTTTGCTTCATGTTAATTTTCATCATCGTGATACCTGGAACCGCTCAAGCTTAATTAATGTTTTTGTGGATCAAACCTTATCACTTGATCTATTAATTGAATAAACCTGTTTTACTCATTCTCTTCAAACATATAAAATTTCAACCTGATCAACTGGACCATTTCTTTATGTATTAATTGAATAGCCTTTGCTTCATGTTGATTTTCACCATTGTTTTAGTACCTGGAATTGTTGAAGCTTAATGTTTTCGTTGATCAAACCTTATCACTTGATCTATTCATTGAATAAACTATTTTACTCATTCTCTTCAAACATATAAAATTTCAACCTGATCAACTGAACCATTTCTTTATGTATTAATTGAATAACCTTTGCTTCACGTTAATTTTCATCATTGTTTTAGTATCCAGAATTGTTCAAGCTTAATTAATGTTTTCGTTGATCAAACCGTATCACTTGATGTTGAATCATGCTATGCTACCATCACCATGAAGATCAATGTATTTGATTTTGTTCACAGGAGACTGTATTTGATCCGGTTGCTTTAAGATGTGGCCATATCTTCTGCTACATTTGCTTTTGTTCTGCTGCGTCGGTCACGATCATCGATGGTCTCGACACTGCTGACTCCAAAACACAGTGCCCTCTATGTCGACGGGTAAATTGCCATTTTTTTGTATTTGCTGAATCTGTTTTGTATATGACTGTCCATAGATGAAGGCAGACATAAAAGGTTGAACTTTTCAATGATCAAGATTTCTCATTGAACCCATTTTAGATTATCTACAAACCTTACTTTCTTTGAATATAACATAAACCTCTATAAATGCAGTCAGGAGTACACAAGGGTGCTGTAAACCTTGATGAGCTGAGCTTTTTATTAAGCCAAAGGTTCATAATTTATAGGAATATATGTCTTCTTGTATCCCTTAAACAACAAACAATAATGTTGCGCATCTTTCACAGCTGCCCTGATTACTGGAAAAAACGGCTTCGAACTGAGAGAATTGAGCGGGTACAACAGGCTAAGGAGCATTGGGAGTCACAATGCCGATCACTAATGGGTATTTGATACACTTTCATTTCCAACTCTCTGGTTATCTGTTTTATTTCTGGTCAAATTTCCCTGTTTTGTAATTATAGCAAGTTACTCTCTGTGTTGTATGTAAAATCAAGCTACTTGTATTGAGATGCCATGCAGTTGAATAAATGTTAAAAAAAATAAGCAAACTCTAATTTTATTGGACTAATTTTACAGTGGAAGGCCCTTATTCTTGCCCTTCGACCATCCAATTTAAAAACATCATTATCTGGAGTTCCACACAATTGTGTAAACTTATTTTGAAGTTCAGATCACAAACATAGAATTTTCTGGTAGAAAAGAAATAGACTTTAGTATGACATGAACATTATTTGTTTCCCTCACGATTATGCCTCCAAATGTTCATGATCATCACTCTGCGACTCACTGGCAAAATTCTTAATAACTCAAAGGTATTCAACCACCAGGTCATCAGTGAGTCAGCATCGCATTTTCTTCATTGTTATCTACAGCTCACTGGAGCGGTTTGCGTACTCTTGAACCAATGCACCAAAGAGAGACGGGCGTTCAATCAGGTTTGCTGGTTTGTCAAATTCTTTTGCCAAGCCTGCTCAGAGTAAAACAAGCAAAGTGTGTCTCTTGAGTTTCAAATTCGAACATATTTTAATTTGACATAAAAGATGTTTGCTGCTTACCTGCATCTACAACCAACACTCGGTCACAGTCCATGACTGTCGGTATTCTGTGAGCAACGCTGATAATGGTGCAAGATGCAAAGTCTTCACGGATGATCTTTTGAATCACTCCATCAGTCTGAGAATCCACTGAAGCAGTTGCCTCATCCAGGAACAAGATTCGGCTGCGCTTTAGCATTACTCTGCCCAGGCAAAGAAGCTGTCTCTGTCCCACACTCCAGTTCTCCCCATTGTCAACAACTATGGAAAGAAGGAAGGTCACAAATTACGAACAAGCATTTCAATAAATTTGCAGGAAAGTGCCTGTCGTGTATGTGTGAAAGAGAGATGTACCTAATGCGTCAAGCTTCTCGGGTTTTGAAATTACTGCATCTTTAAGTTGGCAACGCTCAAGACTCTGCAAGGACACATGTTGTTTACCACAATGGCAGGCATGAAGAAGTTACAGCATTGTGAATGGAAAACAATGAAACAGCAGAAATGATAACACAGTACTAGTAAATACAGGTTGAGAGCTTGGAGTGATCTAGTGTTTGTAATTTCGAGGAAGCTGATCAGCTACTGATCAAGTTTTGAAGGCTAAAAGACATGGACGAAAGAAACTAAATGGTTCATACCTGCCATATCTCATCATCTGAATATTTTCCAATTGGATCGATGTTGCTTCGCACTGTTCCTTCAAAGAGAACAGGCTCTTGAGGTATGATACCAAAGCGTGATCTGAGATCATGAAGTCCCAATGTGCAGATGTCTATTCCATCAATTACAATCCTTCCACCACAAGGCTCAACAAGTCTAAAGAAAACTTGTACCAGTGTTGTTTTTCCACTCCCTGTTCGACCAACAACTCCAATTTTCTCTCCACCATGGATATTGAGTGAGATGCCTTTGAGAACCAAAGGAGTATTCGGCCGGTATCGAACCTGTGAAAAAATTGCCAAGCCAAGTTATACAGTTGAAGTCCAGAATGGTAATGGTAATCTGACACATCACAAATAGACCTGAAGTTACATCCCAAGTGAGTAGTTCCTGGCAGAACACCAGAGTAACTCACCTTCAAGTCTTGAATACTAATATCTCCTCGTGTGGGCCAATTTGGAGAAGGAAGGTTTCCTTTGATCTCCCATGCTGATTCAGAAGGAATTTTGGTGAACTGCTTTATCCTTTCAACCGAGACCATCCTATTCTCAATGAAGCAACTGGTCCATACAGCCCAAAACAATGCAGTATTCAAATTGAGGCCGTAGGACAGGGATAAGCCTACATACTCTGCATCGCAAGAAACACATGTCAGTTACCACTGACCACATGCAAACCAGGAACAATCCTTGTGTCATATATAGTTGAGCAAGCATTATAAGGTATCAGCCAATTGCCTACGAATCCTTGAATGGCTATTTCTGAACTTACAGCTAATTTTTACGTCCAAAAGCTGCTGAGTGAGTATTGTATACAAATGCATTATACTAGTGTGATACTTGATTGAACTATATAGAAAGCAGAAAAAAAGAACAGCTTCTGAAGAGGTACCTGGTTTGATAATATCTGCAGGAAGCATGACAATGAGCAAAGCAGCAATGCAGACGACAATGCAACCAAATAATTCTAACCGGAATCCTACCCATTCGTTGCATGCATTGTTGTGGAAATCCATCCGCAAACTTGAATTAACTCTGTTAACATTTTCTTGGGAAAATCTAGCTTCCTTCTTGAAGCATCGAATTGTGGTCACACCCTGAACTGTCTCAGAAAAGTGATGAATAACGGGGGCTTTTGTGATTGAATCAAGACGAGTTAGCTCCCGAGATGTCGCAAGGTAATAATCCTGAAAGAAACCATGATCAGATCATATTAATTCGACTTCGCTATACCAAAAGGTATTGTATTAGCCGCGGGCTAAACTGCGAGCTTACCCTGTACCAAATGTTCAGTGCTGTTAATGGAATAGCAGCTATGAAGGTTTGCCAAGCAACCTGGCTAGTAACAACGATGATGGTGAGCACAGTGATGTACATTGAAACAGTAGCTCCCATATAGAGGGGAAGGAACACGTCGATGTTGGTTTGGTCTGATGATGCCTAAAAAAAAAACAGCAGAAAAAAAGAACTCGCATAAGTGCTGAATCACTTGATTGAAACAAAATGCTTAAAAGCTAGAGGCTTCAAGAAGAGGATTACCCGTGTTAGAATCCTTCCTGAAGGTGTAGTATCAAAGAATGACATTGGAGCATGCAGTATAGAGTTGAGGATCTGTTCGAAAAATAATTGAGCAGTCTGGAGCCCCAGGTAGGCATTAAGGAAACCTCGAACTATCGCTAGAATGACAGCAAGAGCCCCTAAGCCTGCGTATACTTCAATGAAAAAAGAGGGACTGAAGGAAGCCGCATTTTTAGCTGATGTTTCATATGCCAACCAGTAGTCACATGACATGTTAGCGCCCTGCCATGCCAGTGAAACCAGCAAGACTGCAATCACTCCCCACCATCCCCAAGCTTCAGTCACATAAGTCTTGTAGACACTCCAGCTGACACGGCCGGTCTCGCGTTCCTCGTCCTTGATGAGTTTCGAGCTTCCCTTCTCTGTTTTCGTTGATCCTTCCTGCGCATTGTTGCCGGCTGACTGTTTCTGATTCGACTTAGCAGCTTGCTCTGGCCCGGAGTTTTGGTCATTGTCTTGCTTTGCACCCTGCTCTACAAGCTCCATGGCACTCTCATGAGCTGCAACAAGACCCATAAATTCTGGTCCGGAAGCAGCTAATTCATCATAATTTCCAGCTTCTACTATATTCCCATCTCGCATAACCTGTTACATGATTCAATTTCACCAATAATTCAAAAAAAAAAATAAACAAATAAATAATAAACAAGCAGAAATCAGAGACTACTCACATAGATGCAATCAGCATTGTGCAAGAAGTCAACTTGGTGAGTAACAAGCAGGACTGTTTTTTCTTTGAGAGCTCCTCTGACGCATTCCTACAAACCAACACCACCACCACCACCACCACCACCACCAATGAATCAAAATCTAAGAACTAGTAATATCAAAAGCATACAAAACAGGAGAAAGGAAAAAAGAATGAAAACCTTGAAGATCTCAGAACCAGTATGAGCATCAACAGCACTGAAGACATCATCAAGTAGATAAACATCACAGTCCTGATAAATAGCCCTGGCGAGTTGAATTCTCTGCTTCTGACCACCACTCAGATTAATCCCTCTCTCTCCAATCTCAGTCTGGTCTCCAAACTCCATCACCTCCAAGTCCTTCTCCAAACAACAAACTCGAAGAACTTCCTTGTATTTACTTGAATTCATTGGCATTCCAAACAAGATGTTTTCTCGGATAGTTCCATTCTGAATCCATGCAGTTTGGGCAACATACGCAGTGCTCCCACATACTCTCACCTATTCAGTGCGTTCACGTTCCATTCTCGAATAAATATCGTTTAAGATTAACAAAATTAATGAATATTTTTTTTAAAAAAAATTCATTCTGGTACTAACATTTTTTTTTCTTAGGACTATTTAATAAATTTTGGAAAAAATATAGTTGTTTCAGATTCATTAAAATAATTTGATTTTTTTTTTTAAAATTTTGCAAGATGAAGAATAATTTGGGAAAAAATTTGCTACAAAGGACACTTATATATATATATATATATAATGTATGCACGTGTGAATATATATATATTACCTCTTGCGGGGACGAAGGCGAAAACAGGCACGAGTTTTGGAAAACGGAAATCGAAAAAACGAAAACAAAGAAACAGGAAAGAAAGAAAGAAAGCAAATACCTTTCCGGAGACTTTGTGCATCTCGCCGAGAATGCAAGAGAGGAGAGAGGACTTGCCGGAACCGACAGTGCCGACGACGGCGGAGAGGGAGCCGCGCTTGATCTTTACGTTGAGGTCTTTGAGAAATGGCGTGCGGTTCTCATCATCCCAAGAGAAGTTACCGGCCTGGATTTCGATGGCGACGTTGCTGCCGCTGACGTACTCGACGGCGGCTTCATCGAGCTCGGCGCTGGTCAAGAAGACATCGAGGCGTTGCAGCGAGATAATGGCTTGGGAGACAGAGATGAGAGCTTGCGGGAAGTTCCGCATTGGCTCTTGAAGGATCTTGAAGAAGGAGGTGGCCGTGAAGACGAGACCAGGGTCGAGGTGAACCCCGGTGGCGACGCAGGTGGCGAAGACGAGGGAGGAGATGACGACTGTAGCGCACCATAGGACGATTGTATTGCCGGAGGTGAAGTACATGAACTTGGAAAGCCAGCCGAACTCGCCCTCTCGGAACTTCCGAATCCGGCTACTGAAGTGATTCTCCCAAGCTTGGAACTTGATGACCCGCATGTAGTTGAGCATCTCGCTTGTGGCTTTCATGCGCTTATCGCGCATGCCCATGAGGAAGTACTGGAAGAGGTTGTTCCGACGAGTGCAGTAGACGATGAAGACGATGACGCCTGCAACGGCGCCAGTGGCAGTGATGACGGAGGGACCAAGGTACAAGTAAAGGAGGGCGATAGCGACGCCGACTTGCAGTGGCATGAGCCAGATGTAATGCAGTTGAAGCACCATGTCGGACAGTTGCTGTGCGTCCACAGCCATGTTGTTGACGATCACGCCGATGCCGTGGGATTGCCTGGCGGAGCAGGAAAGACGGAGACCTTTACGGTAGAGGTTGGTTATGAGGGTGGAGCGGATCATCATGCCGAGCTTCGCTGACTGGAAGTTGTATTGATGGGAACAAAGGACCTCGAAGAACTTGGCTGCCAGAAGGATGAGGCAGAGATAGTAGCCTTCGTAGATAGAGCTGCGTTTACCGCTCGCAAAGTCGACGAACCTCTTGACTAAGGTTGGGCCGACGAACATGACGCAGAGGCGGAGGATGGAGAGGAAGGCGGTGAAGAGGAGTTGGGGCCAGAAGCAGCGGAGGAGTGTTGTGCGAACAGGGTGGTTCGCGCGGCTCGCAGGACGCGGCCAGTTGCTTTGGAAAAGCTGGTAGAGTTTCTCAGCCCGGTGCTCCTGTGCAAGCCCTGGCACGTCTTCCATTTTAATTGGGGATTTGTAGCCTTTGGCCAGGAGTGGGTTTACCCAAGTCCATGTCGCTCGTGAGATGATCGATGCTTTGGCGTAGCCGGTGATACAAACTCCTGGTTCACTCTCCCGGCCGCTGGAGTTGGCGTTGACCTCCACAACACCGGTGTCTCCATTGACAGCAAGCACGAGGAGAACTAGAGAGAAAGGGAGGATACCCAGCGATATGTAGTCATCCGGCTTGATTGGGTTCCCGCCGGCGAGTCGGAGGATAGATGAGATTGAGAATAGAACACAGACAATGAAGCTCACGAACCAGTAAAGCCGGAGTGTGAGTGGGTGTACTGACACTCGGAATCGTTTCTCGTGAGCAACGACGGCGGTGGCTGCGAGATGGGAGAGGAACTGAAGAACAAGGAAAAGGGACTCGATGAGAAGCCATTCAGGCTTGGAGCCAAGCACGAAGACGGCAACCACGAGGACTACACCATACACGACGGTGACTATCCCGACGACGACCAACCCCACCGTAAACCTTATCGTGGTCAAAAACGGCTGCTGTTGCCGCTGCTGCGCCTTGGCCAGCAACGGCTTCTCCTCCTCCGTCGTGCCACTCCTTCGCCGGAACAATACTATAAGCTTTTGGATGGCGAAACCTAAAAGCACGAGGAGAAACAGCCCGTCGACGATGGAGAAGAGCATCCTCTGCGGGCATGGTGATAGGAATACAAAGCTTAGCCATTGAAAGAGAGTGGAAGCTTGAGATGGAGAGCATGAGAGCGAGGTCATCCATGGCTGTGCCTCAAAGGATAACCTCATCCTTTCTTTGCTCTTTTTCCTTTCTCTTCTAACGGCTCTCAAGTGTCTTATAATTTAAATATATTTATAAATTATTATTTTTTTTAAAAAAAATAGAAACAAAAATGAAGAAGGAGATGATTTTTGCATGGAAATAATGGAGGGGGGTCTCCTTTTATGGTGATGAATAATAGACTCATTCTTATTAAATTATTATGAAATATTAATAATTGTGATGGAAATCATGTGACATATTTTATGGTTTATCTCGGTATATAGGACAATTTTTTACACTATGATTATTCATAAAATTATTATAACATACAAAAATAATGCCCCTTTTTTTGTGGGCACCTTGGTTGGCCATTGTGTATCTCCTCAGCTTTTGGCTTTTCTTGGGGAAATTATTTTTCTTGTCTTCTTTTTTCCTTTTGCATGTCCATTAACATCTATGAGTTTTGTTGTTTTATTAAAAGATCTAAACAGTAATTCTGTGAAAAATAAATATGTGTTATTTTAAACTATAAACCTTATAATGGACAACTTCAATATTTTATTCAAAATGTTTTTATCATGTGTTCTTATTCATATTAGCATATAAGAAAATATAATAACACCAATAATTGGTAATTCACTGTTTTCTTCCGTCTTTGATTAATATTTTTCAATAAACTAATAAGAAAATAATGGTTTTTTTCCTTGGGATGCCAAATTTAGAGTTTTTTAAAGTTTTTTTTTCTTTCTAAAGCATAGGATTTCAACAAAACAAAGAACCCTATGTTAGCAGAGTAATTAAACTTAATTGTTCGTTATCAAGGCACTTAAATTAAAAAAGTTTTATTATTAAGAAAATATTTCACAAAAATAAAAAGAAAAATAAAGTAAAATATATGTGAAGATTTATTTTAGTTTTTTTTTACAAGTATGTGATAATTGCCCCCTTTAAAAAAAAAAGGTTAAGGACACATATATGCCTATGCATGGGATAAACTCGACAAATATTTATTTCGTAATGTTTTTTGGGTGCTGCCTCATCAGGTCCGTGACATACTTTAGTTTTTTAAATAAAATTATAATTTATCTAATTTATTATAATAAATAAATACAAATAAAGGAAAAAAAAAATGTATTGGAATGATAACTCGTTGGCTAAAACGCAAACACTGTTATATTTACTTTATATTAAAAAAAAGTAAAGCTTTCAGAAAAAATATACGGTAGATGAATGTCGACACCAACTCACCTGTAAACGTTGCTCCGGTGTTGGTCACCTCGCCATCTGCTGCTCGCTCAGTTCTCCACCTTCTCGATCTGAATCCAAGAAAGCCAGGGTCCGATCCAAGCTCTACTCGCAGGAATCCTCTTTAGACACCAAGACTCGGGGTTCCACTTCTGAACTCAAACCTCTTCTTCATATCCCAGCGAGAACTAGCAAGACCTCTCTTCGTGTATTTTTGCCAATAACTGAAGCTATTTTAAAGTCGAAAGAAGAGCTCAAGAAGATGGTGATTATAATTTATAAGGGTTGTTTCAGGCAATGCAAGCGTCCAAGCTCTTCATGATTCTCTTCCCCAGTGCTTTAACACTGATCTCTGCGAGCACATTACCCCATTCAATAACGACTTTGTCCTCACAATGTCCACTGTCAGAGATGCAGCCTTGGCAGTGAAGAGAAGCCCATTAACCCTAACTTCAACCCATGGACCTTGCTGCATCTCCCTCTCTCACTGGGCCGCCGAATTTGGCTCTCATGCGGTGGCCGCAAGCAACTATAATTGGATCAAAATCACCAACCTCCCCCTTCACTGTTGGAACTGGGATTCCATCGTTGATATTCTCCGGCCGATCGGTGATTTAATTTATGTTCAGAAGAAGGAACATGTAACCCTGGAACACCTTCGAACCCTTGTCAGACTTAAGCCTTCGATCACCTTCCCCTTGGAGATCACGGTGGACGTTAGAGTCAGAAGCTTCATTGTCAAACTTGAAGACGATGGAGTTCACATTCTCCGATCCAAGATAGTTCACGGCCCGACGACTCACCTTCCGGTTCAACAACGTCCTGCTCCGCCATCTAGCAACGTCATTTATATCCCTAAATCCGATAAGGGCAAAGCTCCTATAGTTCACACTTCCGTCGATGACTCCTCCGGCAAGGATGTCAAGCTTTGCTCCGGCCTTGGCCTATCGACAGGGACCATTGACAGAGCAGATCTCAGGGAGATATTTCTCTTCCTTTCGATGACCGGTTGCTCGCCAGAATCCCTGAGATCCCGTCGGCTCCTCGTGACCGAGCCAAGGGACACGTTACACTGTCGCCATGCAGTGGAGACGTGATGGAGAGGCCCGCAACGACCGTCCATCTGCCTCGTGATGAGATTCCCATCATCCGTTTTGGAACTTTGCCCTCGTCTCTACTACCTAGTGATCAGCTCTCCCGGGATTCCTACAAAACCCGTGAATCTACAACTATGCCTATTGAGACGCCTCGAGATAATCTCTCTCTTGAGAGGCCTCCTCATCTTTATCAGATCTCTGATCAAACATCCATCCCTCCATCTGATAAGACGCCTCGAGATACACTCATTCCAGATCTCAGTACTCTCCCATCTTTAAAGAAGGCTTTACCTCTTGATAAGCACACTCCCGATCCTCCATCAGATGCAGACTTAATTCATCAAGATAAGCAACAATCAAATTTAATTACTACCTCTCTTGTCAAGGCATCTTTGCCTTGTGATAAACAATATTCACTCCCTAATTCAGACCTTGGACATGAATCCTCATTTGATCCTAACCTGCAGGAAAACATCCCTTCTCACCTGCAAGCCCTCCCTCCAATTTTACCCCTCCCTGATGGTTATAAATAAATTTTCATTTATGGAGGTTGGACCTTGGTGCCAAGTATTAATTCAGAGAAATTCTACGATCAATATCCCACACCCCAGAATACTCCAGTGGAGGTTCCCTATAATGAAGAACTCTTTGACTGGGGAGAAGATGAGAATATTCTTGATCATGACATGGATGATGAGGATTTTCTTCCTAATGAAAACTGCACTGATCAGGATGACCTTGATCCCCACCAAAATGTCCCTGAACAAGAAATCACAGGCACCTTGGAAGATATTCCAAAACATCTCCACACCGATTCTAAACAGCTTAGAAGAAGTGGCAGACCCAAGAAACCCTCCGGGCGATGGAATGAAGAAGCTGAGTTTGTTTCTCTCCCTCCTCGATCTTCCAAGAAAAAAATCCCTGAAGATCCACGAGAAGGTACACCCTCCTTTATTAATTCAGTTTTTTCTTCTTGGACTGATGCTTAAATTCTTAAATACAATAATTCTTGTGGCATTAAATTCTTAGGATCTCCTAATCATAAAACCAAATGCCTAGACAAAATCAAATCCCTCGAAGCCGATAGAGATTCCAAATTTCCTACAACCCAAGGGTCTCCTCCGAGACCTATTTAGACATTATCTGTTTTTAATGATAATTTTATACTGGAATGTTAGAGGTCTAGGCAGACCCTCTAAATGCCATTTAGTCAAAGAAGTTATTTTAAATTCCAAAGCAGACATTATTTGCTTCCAAGAATCTAAACTCCAAAACATTCATTATTCTCTCTGGAGATTAATTGGAGGTAAACGCATTGACTCTTTTGATTTCTTACCGGCCCAAGGTACTGCTGGAGGTATTATCCTCGCTTGGGATAGCTCGTAACTCATTGGTAACTTAATTCATAAGGGATCCTTTTCCATCTCCATCAGATTCACAAATCGTTCCGATAACTCCACCTGGACCCGCTCCAACGTCTATGTGCCTAACTCCAGATCCATAAGATCTGATTTATGGAATGAACTCTGAACTTTAAGAAACCTCATTTCAACTCCCTAGATCATTTGTTGTGACTTCAATACGGTCTTTTCCTTAGAAGACAAAAATAACGGTATTTCTAATCCTAGAGATATCTTCATTTCCCAGAACCTCCTAAGTGAACTAGACCTTATTGATCCCCCCCATTAGTGGGAGAAGATTTACTTGGACTAATGGACAATCTAATCCTATCTGGGTTCGACTTGATCGATTCCTTTACTCTCACGATTGGACTTCTTTATATCCCAGATCAACCCAATTTGATCTCCCAGATTTGGATCAGATCATTCACCTATCTGTCTTGATTTTGTGACACACTTTAAGCGATCCCAACTTTTCAAATTCAAGAAGTTTTGGTATACCAATTCTCAGATTACCAATCTTATTCAAGACTGGTGGTCGGAACCAAATCCTGTTGGTTGCGGTGCGTTTATCATATCCAAAAAACTTGCTCACTTAAAATCCAAACTCCGCACTTGGTCCAAGAACACTTTTAGTGCTCCCAAGATTCTTAAATGTAGTCTTCTTGCAGAATTACATTCCATTGACATTCTTGTCGAAACTAGACCCCTCTCTGAGGAGGAGTCTAACCGTCTTTCCCAAATCCGATCTGAACTTCACAACATTTTAAATCAAGAAGAAATTTACTGGAAACAACGATCCAGAATTACTTGGCTTAGAGAAGGGGACTCCAACACTAAATTCTTCCACCAAGTTGCAAATGGCAGGAGAAATAAAAACCACATCTCTCGTATTCTTCATAATGGCCATTGGATTGCCGGAAATGATCATATCGGTAGAATCTTCACAGATCACTACCGCTCTACCTTTGGTACTTCGTTGCCAAACAGATTTCTCCTTGGCTGGTACTACCTTTTTAACTATAACGAAAGAATCAATTTCTCCCAGCTTGAATTACCTTTCTCTTCAGAAGAAATTAAACAAGCTGTTTTTGGCCTTAACCCTGACAAATCTCCTGGTCCGGATGGTTTCCCTATATTCTTCTTTCAAAAACACTGGACTACCCTTCAACCCTCAATTATCAAACTTTGAGAAGACTTTTACGAGGGTACCATCAACCTCGAGCGTATCAACTGGATTCATATCGCTCTTATCGTAAAAAACAACATGCCTGGCAATGTAGTGGATTTCTGACCCATCAGCCTTATCAATTCCACCTGTAAAATCATATCCAAAATCCTCGCCAATCGTCTAAGTACAGTTATCAATTTGCTGGTAGATGATTCACAATCTGGATTTATTAAGGGCAGATGTATCGCGGATAATATTGTCGGTGCACAAGAAGTCATCTAATCTACAAAAAAGAAAACGTCTTTGTTACATTTTTAAAGTGGACTTCGCAAAAGCTTTCGATTCTCTAGACTGGAACTTTCTACTTGAAATTCTTACTGCAAGAGGCTTTGGACCTAAATGGCTCTTCTGGGTTAATTCCATCCTTAGCACTGCCAAAGCACAGTTCATTATCAATGGAACAACTCAGGGCAACATTCGTTGCAAAAGAGGCCTAAGACAAGGTGATCCCCTTTCTCCTTTGCTCTTCGCTCTTGCAACTGATGTTCTGAGCGCTATGTTCCGCCACGCTCTCAAATCCAAAGTCTTGGTTGGCGTATCACTAGATCAAACTAATAACATTTGTTACTTCCAATATGCTGATGACCTCCTAATTTTCTCTACTGGAGGACATGAAGACCTACAAATCATTAAACTAATATTGTATCTTTATGAGGGGTCTTCTAGCTTAACCATTAATTACTCTAAAAGCTGCATGTATTCCTCTAACTATGGCTTCCAATCCCATCACTCCTCTGCTAGAATCCTTAACTACTCATGTAGTTGTCTTCCAATCACTTACTTAGGAGTGCCTCTTTTTGGTCGAAGACCTAGACGAAATGACTGGGCAAAACTCATTGGCATGGTTCGCTCTAGGCTCACCTCTTGGAAAGCAAACTACTTATCCCTTGGTGGCCGCTTAACACTTGTCAAATCTGTCTTTTCTACCATGCATGTTTACTGGATGTTGGTATTCAAGCTTCCCGCTTGGGTGATCAAGGAAATTGACAAAATTCGGAGAGGTTTCCTTTGGAGAGGACCTGATCTAGGACCCAAAGGAATCAGATTAATCGCTTGGAATAGGATCACTAGACCGTGGGATATGGATGCTTGGGGTATTCTTAACCTTCAGACTTTTAACAACGCTGTACTAGGAAAGTGGTGGTGGAAATTATCTTGCAACCCAAATTGCGGTTGGGCCAAAATCATTCACGCTAATTACTCTTTCAGAGATATAAATGGAATCTTATTTCACAACCCACCCAGAAATAAATCCTTTTTTTGGGCGGGTGTGACTTCCACTCTTCTCTCTTTTCGGTCATGCATTTCGAAATCGATCAAAAGTGGCTCCAACACCTCTCTTTGGTTTGACCGTTGGCACGTTGGAATCCTACTTAAAGATCGCTAGCCTGACGTCTTCAACAATTGTTATGCTCCTTGGATAACCATCAGTCAATTTTCCCAGTTTCTAAACAACACAGAGCTATTATTTCATGCAGTCACGCATGATATGTTATCTCCTCTCCTAGAAATTATACCAGAATATACCCATAATCAGAATAACATTTACACATGGACCCTTGAAAAAAGTGGCATATTCACAGTCAAATCCTTTTATAAATTTCTCATTGATAGTGGAACTCGCAACCCACTGTACTCCCTTTTCTGGAGGAGTCGCTACCCTAGCAAAATCACTCTTTTCTGCTGGCTTGCTAGGGAGAACAAAATCCTCACTCTCTCAAACCTCTTCAAGAAAAGTTGCAATTTTCAAAACTCCTCTGATACCTGTGTCCTCTGTCACATGCCTCTAAGAACCTTCAACATCTTTTCTTGGAATGCGACTTCTCAAAACGTATCTGGGCATTCTTTTCTCAAATCTTAGATCCGATTTCTCTCCCACAAACTATTCCTCTATTGTGGACCTCCTGGATTCCGTCCCTTGCTCCTCAACTCCAACCCCTCTGGGACCTCATCTCCCGTGCAATCTTATGGAATATTTGGCTCGAAAGAAACCTTCGTATCTTCCAATTGACTGATTTAACACATTTAAGTATTATTTTTAAAACTGCTAATATGCTTCTTTCTTGGTTCCCAACAACTACTGACAGGCATCAACAAACTCTCAATGAAGCAACACAGAAAATCAAGCGCTCTCTCGACTTCTTCAGCGCTAGAGCCTCAAATCTTACTGGCGATCCTGATCACGACGCAACACAGGAATAGTTGTCTCTCCTGCTCTTCTAGCCAAGCCTGAGATGCCAGACGGTGTCTTTCTTCTAATTAGACTTTTATCTCCTTTAGTTTCACTGTTATTTTTACTGTATTTTATTCTCCCTCACTTCTTGTGAGAGAATTTTTTACTTTATACGGTTTTCTCCCTTCTCAATAAATCAGTGATTTATTCATTTTTATAAATTAAAAAAAAAAAACCATTAGCCTCGATTCAACCAAAAAAATCACGTGGTTTTGTTCAATTTAAATTACTTTTATCTATTAAGGAAATAATGGGGGGAAAAGGTCGCAGTGGTTGGTAAGGGATTGCACGGAATTTCTAGATTTTTGTACTATAAAACAAATTAATAAATTAAGTGAAGTTTGACTTTATTGTTAAATTTTAGTGGAAATTGCCAAAAAAACCCTTTAAGTTTGTAAAATTGCCAAAAACACCCCGTTAGTTTTGCAATCCCCAAAAACCCCCTCCTTTTTAAAAGTCTATGTTTTTCAAACCCCCAAACCCCTCAGAATCGGATGTGAACGGAGTGAGTTTCAAATTTTTTTGGACGAAAATGCCCTTGCATGGGGAGTCGTGGGCTCGCAGCCCATCTCGGCGATTTGAGAGGAAGTGGGCGGTTTTCCGTAGGGGTAACCCCGAGAGACGAATTTATTGGAGCCGCTTTAATTGCTTTTTCTCAACTCACGCCTTCGCCTTTTCCATTTCCGGGTCGTCTCCGAGTTGTCTCTACTCGCGAAGCCTCCGTAATCGGCATTTCATCGCCTTTTTCCCTTTCCACCGGTATCTCGAAGGAGAAGTCCCCCGCGTAACTAGTTGGCATTTCATCAGTTTGAAATCTAAGGTATTGAGTATGGTTTTATGTTAACTGCTCCGTTACAAAGAAAGATTTTTCGGTTTTGTTTTGTGCTCCTGCTTTTTGTTGGGAAGATATTGAAGTCTCAGGGGGATTTCTACTGGGGTTTTTGTTAGTCTGCAGGAGATTTCTCGGTTAGGGGTTTTGTTTTGTTTTGCATTTTCGTATGTATACACTATCGAAATTAGTTTTTTTCGATTGTTATGATTTGTGTAATATTTATAATGTACATTTCCGCTTCGCTTTTGATATGGTTGCAGCTTTTACAAATGAGGTCTGACGTTTAAGAAATGAGATGTTACGCTTAACATTTGTTGTCTCTGCTTTAAGTATTCTCGCCTCTGCTTTAACAAAAATGGGTCTCTGCTTAACATTTTATATCTCTGCTTTAATAACCGAGAGTTTACCGCTTAAAACCTTATATTTCCGCTTAAACTTTTGTCAATATCGCATGTTGAATGTGTTGTTATTGTCGCAGCTTTGTGATTACGGCGGTCAACCTAGTTAATGGGCGATGCTATTTGACACCGGGTAGTGGAGACTTTAGTCGAATTGAAAAATAACATGACCCCTCGACACTCGGGAGATTATTCGACGGACACCGCTTTGCGCTGCTCACTCGAGCTGGAAGCCATATACCAAGAGAGGGCCCTTCTTGATTCTCTTTTTGCAAAGAGTACGATGGTCGCACCAATAAATTCGGGATCGGGGAAAGCCTCGCCGAGTTTCGGACCTCAAGATGTGGCCCTCGTTCTTGGTCTCAGCGTTGCGATGGCGACGCAGATGGTCTTTCGAAGAAGAAAACCAAGTCGCGTCAAGGGCGGTATCTATCAAAGACCTCACGAGAGACACGAGACTCCATCAAGAGCACTCGGTGCAACTTGTTCGACAGAGGGGAGAAGAAGATAATTTTGTCAAACTCCTGATGGTGTACCTCATGGGGACAGTCCTCTTCCCAAATACATCATGCTCGGTTCCGAACCGCATCGTTGATTACGTCGATGATCTACCGACCATGGGGCGACACGCATGGGCGCAGCGACGCATAAGTGGCTTATGGAGGATATTCCACAAGCGTCGCCCGAGTGCAAGATAGATGCTGCGGGAAGAAGACCAACACGAGGTACATTAAGGGTTGCTCGGTCGCGCTTAACGTCCCCTGGTTTTTTACGAGTGACCGGAACGGGGAAGAAAGTCCGCTTTCTGCAAGATCCCAAGGATGCTCGTGCTACGGTGAAAGTACTTACCGAAGCAAGCTGACGGTAGAAACGAGCTTGTCATCGCTCGATGGAAAAGAGGTAATAAATCATGGACAATGTTTAACATAAGTCTTTAATGTTTAAACATTTTATTTAGCGCTTTAACTTTTAGTATTTACCGTTTAACTATTATTCATACCGTTTAAATATTTTTGTTCTCCGCTTTAATTATATTCTATAACGTTTAAATATATAAACACTGCTTTAAATATAGTTTTTATAGTTTAAAATGAATGATCTCACTGAAATTGTTTGGTTTACATATGTTAGTTTCGAAATGGTTCGCGAACGTCAAGAAGAAATATTTGTTGGGGCCAACCGACGGATGGATGCCATTGCTCCCGAACCACTCGCTCGAGGCGAGGATGAGAGGCGCCTCTATCGTGCGCTGACCGGACGCCGTTTCTCCTACTTCCACCCCCACCACGCCACGACGATTCCTCGACCGGAGAAGCCCTCCCCACCCCGCAGATTGCAACAACCCCCCTACCACGACAACGACGAGTCCCCCGACCATGGCAGCCCTCCGACCGTGGCAAGCTCCACCGTGACATTAGGGCGAAGATGTCACCGCAACTCTTATGCAGTCATGCGCGATATTGACGATCGAGTTTCCTCGGCTTGTCGCCGTGTGGAGGCGCTGGAAGGGACGTTTCACAACCGGGTCGCGCCATCCCTCGAAAGAACCGAAGCACCCTGGACGAACGAGGCGTCGGAATTTGACGACGACGACATCATCGGGAAGGTCATTCCAAGGCGGCCACATTCGAAGAGACTTGCGAAAAAGAGGAGAACAATATCGCTCTCGTCTCCACCGCCGTACCGACGATGAAACAATAGCAACACCATCGGGCGGTCGATCGTCATCATCGAAGTCTGTCGCCGCTGATGACATGGGCATGACGGTGGAGGACATCGTAGATGATGTGGCTGCTGCCGCGGTTGAGAAGGTCGCTGACTCTCTTCTCGATGAAATCGCTGACCCGGTGGAACCGGTCGCCGAGATTGCGGCATCAAAGATGGACACAATCCTCAAGATCAAGAACAAGTTAAGGGTGTGTCTCCCAATGATGCTCGTTGTCATGGCCACGGTTGAGAAGATCGTCGAATCCGTCCGTGGCCGTGGCCGTGGCCGTCGATCAGCATGCCCAAGCCGGACACAATCCCACAACAAGAACAACCATGTAAGGATGTGTTCGGCAGTTGATGCTCGTCGCCATCGTCCCCCGCATCGAAGGAAGATGTCGATGAAGACCCCGACCGAGCAACGAGAGAGATGATCAAGGCCAATCAAAAATTGGACCATACGGCTCGGAAAGCTTTTTATTCAAGAAGAAGAAATGGGTTGGCTCGAGTCGTCTTTAACAAATACGAGCGAGGAGTTGATGAGGATCTTCCTCAACCGCTTCTATGGACGGGTAAGTGTAACGCTTTTTATGTTATTGTTTAAAGGGTTTCTTATAGTGTTTAACTATTTCCTAATAGTGTTTAATACCTTTATGTTATCATTTAAGTTTTCTACTTATCGCTTTAATTATATATAATATCATGTAACAATTGATAATATCATTTAAATATTTACAATATGGTCTTATATATATCATATCGCTTTAACCTCGAAAGACTGCCGTGTGGAAGAATGACTGTCAAGACCACACGCCGACAGATTATACACGCCGCTTGAGGGGAAGGAGATGGTCATCGATGATGTGATGGGACGCTCGTATGCATAATACAAAAGTTGCTGAGCAAAGAGCCATATCCTTACAAGAAGCGTGCCTCCATCACTAGACCGCTTGCGCTGTTTATGTCAAAGCAAGACGACGCACATGACACAATTATGGCTATGATCGGGGATGCTGCAGCAACTCGCATGAAGTTCAAATTGTCATCCTCCCGATAATCATGAATGGCCACTTCCATGTCGCCGTCTCCGGACAATGATAAACAAGAATACGAGCATTATTCTTCATGTCCGGGATACGATAAGGACGCGTTGGACATGGTAAGTTCTTTAATTATGTCCGATTAATATCTGTTTGGTATTTAAATCGGTATTCTAATCTCGACTTGCATATCTCGACAGTGAATCTATTCGACCTTTGTGTCGATATGGAGTTAGGGCGAGTCGGCGACGCAAAGTACCCGCGCCAGATCGCTACATGAAAACCCCACGCTAAAAACAAGGAAGCGCCGATCGCACTGCCTACGCTCATGCGGTTTATCGAGCAATCATCGGGGTGAGAAGTTACGGCCACCGCAGCATGCACGTTCCTTACCTCGGATTACGGTATGTTACCCGCGATACTTAAGGAGGGAGGCATGCGTCCCATGACAAAGGGGGTCGTCACAAGCGGGTTAAATTTTGTTTTTGAATAACATGTCCTGTGATATCCGATCGTCAATTTTTTTTTCAAATGTAAATCGGACAAATTCAATTCATTGTTTTTCGTGTTCGAAGAACATGACTTGTATATCTTAATGTAAATTTTGTTTGTTTTTGAATTGTAAAGCGGGTTAAATTCCATTCGGTTTTTATTTCATTGTTTAATTTACGTTGTAATTGTGTACATTTCACTTTCATTGTTTAAATATACTATATATCGTTTAAACATCGGTTTTAAATATTTCAAATCTACGGTATAACATTTTCGCTTTAAAAATAACACTGTCTCTGTTTAACTAAATCGTCACTCATTCGTTTAAACATCGGTTGAAATATTTCAAATTACAGATGTATCCGCTTTAAAAATAACAATGTCTCCGTGTAAATACATTCAATTCGTAAAAGAGTAAGAGTTTAAATGTGGAAAGGTTCCCATCAATACCCAATGTTTCCACAGTCATCGTCGGTTTATTAACAATGTCTAGTCGGCGACAGCTTTCATCTGCAAGATCGTCGATCGTGACCGGATCCTCGGCGCGGGCTGCAATGTAACTCGCGGACATCAAACGCTGCGACTCGATCCTCTTTTCGTCTAGGCCGCCCGGTCGCCTTCTAGTCGCAGGGCGGTCTCAAGCGAAGCTCACGATTTCGATCCCGAAGGCTCGTCATCGTCGGGTATGGGGAATATAGCTTCCTTGTACGCCCGGTTTGTAATTGTCGACGGTGAAAGTACCCGCTAATAAATCGATGTACGTTGGTGTGCATCGCATTATTGCTGCGTAAGCATGTTTGCGAGGGATACCATAAACTTGCCACCTTCGACATGAACAAGTTCGATGGCGAGATCCACGGAGTTCGTCTGCATTGGTCGATCACTCAGTAACGATCATCGACACTGACGACCAACACGAAGATTTCGGCTGCCCTCAACAATGATCTCTAACTCGAATGTATGTCCGGGCATAAGTAGCTCTCCCATTTGGTCGCTTGCTCACGCGGCTACATAACATGCGCATCAACTTGAACACGGCAAATAAGGTTAAACAAAGACAGTTGATGGTTAAATAATTCGTCAACATGTTTAAACATTATTGTAATTATTTAAACGAAATGATTAATATTTAAAAGTCGGATAAGTGTAATGAAACAAAGATTGAGAATGTTTAAAGGGTAATACTAAATGTTAAGTGTAAACCAACATTCGCGAGACCTTATGGAGTCGACCATTTTTGCCACCTGTAAATGACGAGCTTCCTTGATCCAAGCATTGAGCGACTCCATCGACGTTCGAATACATCTCACCCCCAACGATCACCTCCGAACAGATAATTCACCAATGTGCCATATCCGATTTATTAATCAACCGATGATGAGCTTCGGGTGATATGGCCCTGCAGATTCATTCACGGTATCATCGAAATCTTTAGCCGTGGATGCCCACGCAATGCTGGAAGCATATGACCCGAGCACTCCTCCCTCAATGCCTTCCCAAGTCTGACATTGGCTTTTATAAAATTGGCCTCCAAATGTCGAAGACAGAACGCATGTGGCGAAGAAGGGAAGACTCTCGCAATTGCGCTCACAAGGCCCTTGGACTCGTCCGACACGAAGGTAATTATCTCATGATAATCTCCACCCTCGTGATAAGGCATCGCCCTAACTTAGATATGAACCAAGTCCAATTGGCATCGGTCTCGTTGTCGACTATACCGAAGGCGACGTGGAAAAAACCATTGTTACCATCTTTCCCTGTGGCACCCAGTAGTGTACCCCGATATTTTCCAAGGAGGTGGGTACCATCGAGAAACAGCAGCGGCCTGCAAGCCCTCTTGAATCCCACAATACACGCGCTGAAAGAAAAGAATGCACGTTTAAAACGATCACCGTCTCTCTCCACGATCGCAACGCTGCCGGGATTTGTCTCAGCCACCTTATCCACATACCAAAGCAAACAGTCATAGCTGGAGATGTCACTGCCGTCGAGGACCACCCGGGCATGCTCTTTTTCCCAACCAAGCCTGCTTGTATGGTATGTGGACACCATGTTCCCGCAACATGTCCTTCCTCGAATGTCGATGGCCTCATACGAGGGACGGTCCTCGAGCTTCCGAATCACTCGTGCGCTAACCCATTTTTGGGACGCTTTTCGGATGTGACCTGAACCTATGCCACCACCGCAAGTGTGTGACGGGTTGATTGTCTTGATTCGAAAGTATTTTTTTGTTATACTCTTTTGATGCATGAGGCGCCTAACGACAACCACTCGGCAGCAAGATTCCATCACTACCCGATGTTTTTCGTTCTTTATGAATTTGAAGTCAAAAATTCCTTTTGATTGCATGATTTGAAGTACATCCTCGAAAATGTTCGACACCGTCAAAAACGTTGATCAATATCCAACGACAACACTTCGAATGATCCGACGAGGAAGGAAGACATCCCACACCGCCAGTGTCACCATGGGGATGAACGGGAGCACTCGCGGAATCGAATTCGCCAACACTTCAGTCAAATGAAAAGATCAATATGTTAAGCGGAGAGTATAATGTTTAAGCGATAATGACAATAGTTAAACGTTAAATTAAATACTTAAACAATTAACTAATAACGTAAAGGACTAGTATAATATGTTAACCAAATGATGGCGACATATTTAAACAATAATGACCTCGCACAACCTGGAATAATTAAAATTAAAAGGAACTTACTACGAGTAAACCTCGTTTTCATTAGGATTCAGCAATAGCACATTTTATCGTCTCGACGACAAGATCAACTACAGAGACATTTGAAGATGGAGATGGGACGTGACACATCCACTGGAAGTCAACATCGCTTTTCTATTGGGCAAAACCGCTTTTATATCCATCCGGTGTGATGAACTTAACCCTGACAAGAGAAACTTCGAGACCCCATCGCTCACATATCTCAGCTAACACCAACTCCCAAGAAGTCTGAGCAGTGAACATTAGCACTCTTCCCTCCCGTTGAATCTAGCAATACCACAAAAACTCTCCATAATATATCGGTCGAAAACCAAATCGTATAAAACCAAATGAAACTGAAGAACAAAAACGAAGACGACGAAGAAGAAGTAGAAGATGTAAAGAACAAACAAAGTCAATGAATGCAAACAAAAAAAGCTGCAGTTGTATGCATAGAGGTTAGACTAGACGTGATGTGATTGGGCAGTATTTTTCCCTCCATCCCAAGGGCAAAAAGGGAAATATATGTCACTGTCAGCGAGGAAGACATGTTGTCATCGTTCGAATGAAAGTTCTCAACTCAACACGAGTCTCTCGTATAACGCTAAGCTTTTTATGTTTAAACAGATACATATAGTGTTTAAAATAACGGTTAATCTGCTTTAACTAAAGTCTATATCATGTAAATAATATGTTATCGTTTAAATTGAATGCTTTTCACCGACATCGCGTTGCTAGATGGGTACCTCCCGGGTCACCTGCTTTAAACATATTTACGTATTTTCTTAAACACCGCTGTCATTGTTTAAAGAGTAACTCGAGTATTGTTTAACCTTTTTCTATTGTTTACACATGACGCTTTTTGTTTCCCACATTGTTTTTTACTAGGTCTCTGTTTAAATTTCGTAAGTTCACGAACAAAATACGATTGTTTCGCTTTTATTTATAAAATATTTACAACATTTACAACATTTACAAAGATTTACAACATTTACAACATTTACAACGTCCGCTCGGACTTTGACACTCACGACTCGACCCTCGTATAATCGAAACAAGTGTCCATGACATTCGAATGCTCACGACGGTCTGCATAAGAAGCGCATCAACTTGAACCTGCAAAACGTACAACATTAAAAAAAGGTTAAACAACACACATTCATGAAAACGACTATTAATCAATGTGTCATGGTAGGACTTAAACGACGATCCTGATAGTTAAACACGTAACGCATAACGGTATGACATCGACGTAATTTTCTTAAACGCTAACGTAAAGTCTCAGTGGTAAATGTCAACCCTCGTCTTAAAGGATGTTTCACGATCTCCTCCTCTAGAGAATCCTCCGCAATCACGCTAAATACGTGAAAAACTTTCTTTTCATACCCAAGTCGAAATGCTCTCTTAATTGCTTTCCCGTCATCCACCGCTGGAGAATCCTCTGCGATTCGTGCAATTATGAGAGGACTTTCGGGCAGGGAAAAAGATAGTTTAACTAGTTCGTGATTACGGCTAATCGATTCTCAAGATAAGGGAAGAAGGCTCACGAAACATCCTTTTCGGACAGAGTGGTTGTCCAGCTGGGAAGAGGAGGAAGAGGAGGAGGAGGAGGAGGAGGATGATGAGGACGACGAGGAGTGGTTGTCCATGGGGAGGGTTCTTCCCGGGTTATTTATGGTGTGAAGTCCACAAGCGGTCGACTCTTCGTATCCAGAAAAAAAGTTAAACGACACGCTGCCGACATCGATCGATGAGAACGAACGGGTGTTCGGAAATTTATGTTACACGTGCATAAGAATTAATGCCGCTCATTAATTCTACGCACGGATACCATAACCTTGCCACTCGCCACGCGCCACATGCCAACAATTCGGATCAAACGAAAAAGATCACCGCTTTACGCAGAGACTTTTGAGAATTTACACGCTTATGAATAGTTATACATGTAAAAGATAATGTTAAACGGAGATGGGAAGTATTAAACGGATATGATAATTATTAAAACATATTAGTAAAATATTTAAACGGATAATAGAAAAATAGTTAAACATTATTTAAAAATATACAAAATAGATAACCATAAACGAGAAGAACTTTACAACGAAACGAACTCGTCAGTAATTCATCGTTCTTCTCGTCGAATACAACTTACAACCATAAACGAGAGACTGACAATGGCACATGCTCGCCTCGACAATAAAATCGACTACACTCATTTGAAGACGAAGTGCACTCGACCAATCCGATGGAAATCAATTTCATTTTCCGCTCGAGAAACCGATTTATATATTTCGGTACGATAATGAGGAGAACAACAAGATGTAATGTAACTCCTCGCCATTTTCATCGAAACCAAGCGAAAGCCCTTCAAAAAGGCTGAACATGATGTGATTTGGCGCTTTCCTTTCCCACCATTTTCGTGGCAAAATGGGATTTCACAATACTGACCCATTCGAGTGAACCAGTGGGGAGTAAAGGGAAGTTAAACACTAACCGGGCAGTCAGCTGGTGTGTAAAAAGTAGGAGGGGTTTTTGTGAAGTTTTGAAAAATTACGAGGGTGAACAGTAATTTTCCCATATATATATAATCACAATAAATATATAAAATCAGGGATAATAAAGTGTTTATAAGTAAATATATTTGTTATATAATTATATAAGTTTTTTCTTTTAATCCTAATCAAACGCAGCGGCAGAGCATCCACATATTACTTTTGTTTTTAATTAATAAATTAATTTAAATCACAATATAAATAAAAAAAATTGAGAGGGTATTTGTAAAAAAAAATAATTCATGAATAAATAAATAAATAAATCCTTATTTTTACGGTTTAAAAACTCTGAAGGTTGTCTTCGCGCACCGAAGAGAGTTCGGAGATCAACAATGGCGGCAGAGGAGCAAGAGGAGGAGGTCCGCATGGAGGTGGAGGCGTTCCGAGCCTTCTATGGCGATGATTGCGAGATCATCCGTGAATTCCCTCCTCACCTCCACGTTCACATCACCCCGCGCACCGCCGGTGATTCGTCCCAGCAGGTGATCTACCCCTTTGATCTCCATTGATGCTTCTGATGAATTTCCAGTTGAATTATTCATCATCAGACTCATAAAATCTTGCTAATTTATTCGGTTTGTTGCTTGATTTTGTTATCTGTTTTGTGGTTCTTGGGATTTGGTTTTCCATTTTGTTGTTTCTATTGCGAATTGTTTTATCTTGGTATAGAGCGGAAGGGTTTGAGCTCCATCTAGGGCGATTTGATTGCATTGCAGTGTTTGATGTTGCCAAGGAATTCGAAACTATGGTTTTGGGGTTTGGATGCAAATCATATTTGAAGTTTTTGATTGCTGTTATCTTGCTATGAAATTCTGTGCTTCATCATCCATTAGGAATGTTTTCTATGTCTTCTGGTTAAGTTGAAGTTTATTGTGGATATTGAATTATGTTTGTGTTCCTTTGCAGTTTGTGGAAGTTGTTCTTGGAATTCTGTGTGATTCTCAGGTATGACTTTGATATATATAGCATGACTATTTTTCTTGTGTTTTGGAATTTCAATATGTAGGCAAAACTACTTTCTTGCATGGTTGTCAAATGTGTGCCTCTTAGGCGTATACAAGGCTCAAAGGCTTGTGCCTTTATCAGCGTGCGTAAGGCGCAAGGCACACAAGGCTCAAAGGCTTGCGTCTTTATGCATGTTAGGCTGGCAGTGTCAAGAAGGCGCATGTTTCTGCACCTAGGCACTAGGCGTCTAGCAAGGGCTTAGGCGCGCCTCTATAGCATCTACCAATTTTGCTACGCTTTTTTCTTATTTTTTTACTTTGATTTTTTTAATCTTGTCCATACATCTTGGTGACTGAAAAATAAAAAAAGAGCTTACATAAAATTAACACATGCAATCAAAATCTACTCAAAATTAATGCAAGCACAACCAAGTAGAACACAAAACTTAACATTTTTATTCGAGGTCATCAAAGGGGAAATATAAGGCATTTGCTAGTTTGGGAACCTGCTTAATTCTTAGAGATGGTGATGATGAGAATGAAAATTTTGGAGATGATATTTAGATGAAGATAATGATAAATTTGAAGGGAAAATTGATGGTGTTAGTGGTGATGATAATGATGATGGACTTGATGATTTTGATGATAGTCACTAGATTTTATTATTCGAGTTAGGACTTAGGACTCGCTGCATGTATTATGTAATGTTATTGCATTTTGTATTGAACATTTGAAAAGTTTATATGTTACTATATATGTTTTTATGTCTTCTATGATATAATTTTTAAGACATTCTAAAAATTTAAAACATATGACATGAAAACTAGTTTTTAATTTTTTTTAATTAGTGCGCCTAGTGTCTCCAAGATGCTTGCATGCACCTAGGCCCCAGGACTCTCCTTGTGCCTAGATGCGCATAACGTTTTTGACAACTATGCTTTCTTGTTAATAGATATGCAAAGTTTATTTTCATTCTACCTTCAATTATAACTTATTCTCCCCCTTAGCAGGCGAAGTGTGTTTCAAAAAAATAACATATTGTGTCTCAAGCTTTGTATTATATTCAATGTTTAAAAAAAGGCGTAAAAGACGTATTTGAGGCGTTTTTGCTTTTTATGAGGCGAGACGTAAGCCCTCGAGGCAGTCTACCTCAACAAAAAAACTATAAATGTAAATAGTAATTGACAAAATAGTCATGAAATTAATAATAAAAAAAGATTAATTGTCTTTGGTTTTTTTCATAGTTTTTTTAACTTAAACTTCATAGTTCATTTTAGTTTCTAAGAAATTGTTTTGTAATTGCCCCAAAATAGTAATCTAGTTTTTTTATAATTTTTTTAGAAATATAGTTGTTAAAAAAAATTAAGGGTTATTTAAATGGGTCTCTTGTATATCCATTTATTTAAAAAAAAAGCAAAGAATAATTGATTTCAAATTTTCAATTATCGATTCATTTTTAAATGATTAGTTACGATTCCATTTTTAAATGATTAGGTACACTATATTTTTAAATGATTAGTTAGATTTAGATTTTATTTTTAAATGATTAGTTAGATAACTTAGATTTAGAATTTATTTTTAAATGATTAGTTGGTTACTTGGCAATTTACAGATTGATTAATAAGTATGTCAAATCTTTTGTGGTGAGTTTTTTTTAATACATAATTATTTCATTTTGATGAAATTTTAAAATTAGTATTAAATAAATTAAGATTTCTTTCATTTATACAAAATAGAAACTTAGCAATCTATCTATATATATTGGTATATTAACTATGTATACATCAGATAGGGAGAAAGAAATGGTGGTGGGTGCGCCTCTAGGCAGAGCGTCTTGAGGCGGAGCGGCGTAAGATTTATGCATTTTATAGGAGGCGTACGCCTTGAGGCAAAATCCTAACGCCTCGCCTCAAGACACAACCGCTTTTTTAAACTATGATTATATTATAACCAAACAATATAATGAGTTTGAATGGTAAAATAGATGTGCCTCATTGTATTTGCATAAGTCGAAGAAGTTAATTAACATATTTCGTATGAAAGTGATGTGATGCCTCTGGCAAATTGTTTCTTTCTGTTTTTTTTCTTTGTAAAGGTGGTCTTTGGCATTATTCTCGCAGAATGTAGAGCTAGAAAGTGGTACCCTTGCATTGAAATCATAACTGCTCCATGTATCTTGCCTGATGTTTATCTGTTTCGTTTATCAGTTAACTTAAAAATATTCTGAATTCATTTTTCGAACAGTACCCCCAAAAACCTCCTCATTTGCATATTGTGGACTCGAAGGGACTTGATGAGAATCGAGAAAAAGCACTTGATCACAATCATAAAGAACAAATCTCAAGAACTCTCTTCATGCTCGATGATCATCAAACTCTGTGAGGTATGTATATGTTAAGGTTTCAGTGTTGTATTTTTTTATTTTTTATTTTATTTATTATTTTTTTTAAGCCACTGGAAAGGGAATTAACATTGCACTTATCTCTTTTTGTTTTGTTCTTAGCTCTGAAAAACATTTATGTTCACCACATATGTGACTGTTTGATCCTTGTTTACTAGTCATGTGGTTTAGCGTGCTGAGATTTATTAGTGACTGTAACAAGGGGTTAGCATTATAGGAAAGTGAAAGTTTCCATGGAAACATTGGTGCATGACACTTGAATCTTTTGTCTCTGGTCCAGTAAAGAAAAATTATTAAATTAAAAATTTATGACTTGATTATTATATACATTATTATCTCATCTGGCCGCTATTTTTAGATGGAGGCAGAAACACATGGAGGTTTTTTTTAAAAAGAAAAATAAGGTCAAGTTTGAAGTCAAATTTGGTTTATCTAATAGTAGATAAAATTTTCTTTTACTCTCAAGGTTTCTTTCTGTCATGGATATTTTTATTTTTCCAACGTTGTTATTCACTCCAAGATGTTGTTTACAAATTTTAAGCTCCACTAGTTTTAGAACTTTTATCATTTATTTTTAATATGTACAGTATTTTCTTCATGTGCTTTCAGTGTTTTTATCTGATTCATTTAATTATATCAGGAAGCTGTGGATCTTCTGACGGGTATGAACCATCCAGAAGGTAACTGTCCATTCTGTTTACACCCTTTGCTTGTAGAAGACCAATCTGGCAATTCACCGCCATTTATGAAGTTGATGTCCTGTTATCATTGCTTTCATAGGTAAGATTGACACCTGCTTTCTATTTTTTTCTCTTGAAATTTTTCCTTGTTTTACTGCATTTTAATTTTTATACTTTTATTCCCTTCAGTGAGTGCATTATTCAGTGGTGGCAATGGCTCCAAGATGATCGTAAGCAATGTGATTCAGTGATGGCTTCTGTAGGAATCCAAATAGGTAGCTCCTCTGTCGTATTTTGCTTCTTTGTCAGTTCATGTTGAAGCAATGAGATTAGGTTATGGCATTCAATTTACGTAATGTTTCTTGTATTTATAATTTCTGAGCATCTGTAGAAATCTATGCAGAAGCCTCTTTACCTGTTTTATGATCATCTTGGGAGAATTAAAAATGAAAGCTTGATTTTTAGCACTTGTTATGATGAATATGAGTATAACCCTCTTCACTAATTCTGCTGCAGGCTCAGTTGTATTGTGCTTTATGCTCATATAAAGGAGGACCATACTTTTTAATTCATTAAGAAAGCCACTATTTAAATATAGAGAGACTTCTTAAACTGAAAAATCACCAGCTACTTGATTTGTTTAGATGCAGCAGTAGAAATGACCAAAGCAGTAAGAATGTACTATTAAATCAAGTTGAATCATGCTTAATTGATGCATGAATTTTGAAATTTCACTTATTTTGTTATAAAAAATTTCCTGTCTTATTGATGGATAATAGGAAACCCAACTAGTTATTTGCAGTTGCTTATTAGAAGAACCCATTACCATTTACTCAAAGTTAACAACATAATTTTCATTGCCTATGAATGGTCCTTTTTGAAATCTTTCTATTTGAACAAATCTTCTATATGATCAATAATTTAATGTCACGGTTTTGCCAGTCATGATTTTTATCCTATTTGTAGACATACTTCACTTCAGAGCTTTTTGCTTCCTGTTTTCCTTTTTTTCTCGTTTGATAATGTCTCACAATTAAACAACATCTAACTCCCAAGTGATATTTTGGGTTGAATTTTATATTAGCCATACTTTTGATAGTTTTCTGTTCTCATCAAGGAATATCATCTGTTGACATGGGTTCTTGTACAGAAATGAAACAGCAACAACATAACTGTCCTGTCTGCCGCAAATTGTTTGAGGCAAAAGATATCGAGCATATCCTTGATTATGCAGGGACAAATTCATTGCAAGAGGTGTGTATTAAAAGCTTTTAGTTTTATTTCAAAATGCACAATCAATCAGCTCATGTTTGTCACATGGAGACTTGCGATTAGTTGCTGTAACATCCTCATTTTTTAAGCTATCTACTGATCAGTGTCATTTATCCATTTGCTTTTAGAATGCAGCAGAGGAAATGGATGCTGATGAAAGAAAGTTACTAGAGTCTGAGTCAGAAAAAAACAGAAGACAGAAATTTGAGTCACTATTACAACTCCAACAAGAAAACAGTGGCCTGATTGAATCAAGAAAAGAAATTGTGGTATTACCTGGAATGTATCTTCCTGCACCGGTTGTTCCGGCATCCACAGCTATTGATTCTGCTGTTGAGCAGCAGTTGGACAGTGCTAGCACGGCCTCAGAGGCTCCTGACTTCAATATTCCGTCAAACAAAGCCACCACAAGCAAGCATAGAGACAAGAATACCAGAAGGAAGAACAGATATCATAATTCAAGAAGGCAACAGCAGAATGCATATTCTAATAGAAAACAAACAATGGACTAAGAAAGAAACGGTCCCTTCAGAGCATTAGTTGGTAGTTTCATCTACATTTTTCTTGGCTTTACATTAACATATTCAAAGAAAACAAACTGAAATTTACTCTTTTCTGCTTATATCATGTTGTATATTTGCAAATGCTTTCATAAAGCTATCTTTGCAATGCAACTTGTCATTCCTGAATCTTTTTGCATTACTTGATTCTTCTTCTAGTTATGTTCATCTATGATGATGATTATTATTAGACAGCAATGCTTCTCAGGGCCCTAAAAAGTTCTACAATTCGTGTAGGATGACTTTTATGTATGACCAATAGGCAAGACTTTGTCACTGAGATTATATATTGTTGTTGTTTAGAGTAAAAGAACTTTTTTGCCAGGTTATGATCAAATTCAAAGGTGTTACTAAGTCTCTATTTATAGCCCACATTTTGAGTGAGAAGCAACGTCCATCATAACTTGACACTATGGTCCTAAATTTTGCTGTAAGTCTTCTCTACATCTTTCAAATTGGTTGTTAGCTGTCCCTCTCAAGATTCTGATGTAATTGGCATCCAAATACTCTCATTTTCTATTGTAATCTATCTACAGGAACTTGAAATATCCGCCAGCTGATTTCTGGGAGCCCACAGGTATTGCAACATTTATGTGATAATATGGCTCTATTCACTGCATTGATTTAAGCTAAATTGAATGATTGAACTTGAATTATTGAGGTCCTTAAAAAGTTGATGTGGATTGATGCTTTGGACTTGTAGCCTTGTAGGGTGTAGGGGTGGCAATGCCCATTACTTTTATCTGTTATTTGATCCTTTTTTATAAAGTAAATTACTCCTATATTTGATAAGATTCCTATAATTTATCAGACTTCTTTATTTTTTTTAAGTCATTTGCCATAATATGCAGAAACTAAGTGATCCATTATATGCATATGCATCCATTTACTTTTCTAGAGAAGACACTGAAATTTTCTGTTCATCTCTGACAACTATTTGAATACCAACTCTCCACCTAAACTTTTTTGGATCAGTTGATTATGTTGTTTGAATGGAATCTTAGGCTGTAGTTTGTTCTTGTATAATGTTTTTCCTATGAGAAATAAGGAGTAACTCTGGATGTAAATTATAGGTTCAATTCTTATTTCAACATAGGTTGAGGATAACTTAATGGCACCTTATTTATCCAAGATATGATGGTAAGGTTCTTTAGGGGACACAGGTTGAGGATAAGGGCATAGGAACCACAAATGTAGCTTTCTTTGAAAAGTTGGAAATGAAGGTGAGGTTGGCCCCAGGACACACCAGCTTCAATTTATACAGTACTAGAAAGGTCCTTGAATGCTGAAGGTTTGCAGGACCTGGCCTTTGCTAAAGACCTCACAAACATAGGCTGCCATTGTTACTTAGAATTGGGACACTGTACAAACGTATTCATCACTGATGGGGATTCTCACCCTTTTCTTTTCTCCACTCCTTTGTTCCTTCACTACTTGGAATTGGCTGGTTTAGCATGTTTGGCATCTTCTTTTTGTTGTGAATAGGTTTTTTTGAATGTTCATTGGAGTTATGATCTTTCTTTCATTTTATTTAGCCAAACATTTTACTACTTTTATTTTTATTTATTTATTTTTTTTATGGGAGATTATTTTATTTGTGCAATTATATTTTTTTCAAAGCATAGGTTTGCCCTATTTTTTTGTTGATATGTGATTATGTTGTTGATAAAAATTCTTAAGAAAAGTGCTATCTATCTTATTTTCCTATATTTGTTGATGGGAGTGCCTAATGTAGAAATTCTAAGCAGAGTTTTTCTTGAAATTAGGTTTTTATATATACATGTTTTCTTTGGTTTATTTTATTTATTATTATTATTTATTTTAATTTATTAAATAAAAAAAAATCAAACAAAAAATAGTTCTTTAACATAAAGGCTCTAACTAGAGGTGAAATATTTTTAAGGTAAATAACATTTATATATATCGAGTCTCCTTGTAATTGATTTTTTTATTTAAATATGGTTTTTAAGAATAAAATTTTTATTCTCTCAAATATTTTGGTTTGATGAAAATAATAATTATGTATGTAAAATTTATTTTATGAGTGATGTCAGATGTGTAACTTTAAAATTTTACAGCATCGAAAGCATTACTTATTGGAAAAGAAAAAAAAAGTTGCTCGAGATGATTATGAGCCATTTAACATTTTGACTTTTGAGTTTTTTTCTTTTTCTTAAAATTTGCAATTACATATATACCCTCCATTCTGAATTTTATACAATATTCTTATATATATATAATAACAAAATTGTGCAAGGGTACAAATGGAAGATCTTACTTTTCACTTTTTTTTTTTAAGGAGTTGACTGCCGTTCTATCCATCAAAGTGATAAGAGGTTAAAAAGCGCATTCTAGAAAGAACCTTTATCCCAACATATCCCCACATAATCAATGAGGGGCAAAGGAGTACGGTTTTGAATTAGGAACATCCTCTGAACCACACCATGTGAAAGAAGGCATAGAAATCCCCACGCTATGAAAAAGCTCCACATTATCAATCTATATCCACCAATCCATTTCCTTCATGATCTCTTCTTGATTCTGGTGTCTCATTTTGTCACATGAGGACAACTCCTTACCACCCGTTCATGTACCTTTACTTATCTTCCCAAAGTTATAGCTCTTCTCTAGAAACTAAAAAAGAAAACAATAGCAACCATGACATTATAACAGACACGTTTGCATTCTTCTCTTCTTTATTTGTTTCACACCTCATTTGACATTTTTACTGATACTACAAACATACAATACAATTTTATCTAGTTTATAACTAAACATAAACATGTCTTTAAGAGGCTGAAACATAGCTAAGTTTAGATCACACTGATTGCGCCGGTGGAGCCCGGAGGGCGAGGCGGGGCGATACTGAGCTCGAGATCAGTTATGTCTTTTGCCGGAGATGTGGCCTTAGACAAGGCCGAGCAATGTGGATGAGATAAGGATAGCTTGAGGAAATCTGGGACGCAGATCGACTTCGTATTGCTTGAAGAAGTCACCTGTTAAATAAAAGACTTGAGAATTAGAATTAGTACACAATGAAACAAACAGCATATAATGTTTTTGTGACTATATTGTGTGATTGTATCACCATAACATTAGAAGCACTGAAATTTGGTATATCAATGGGATTCATGACAAGTGGTAAGGATGCAGGACATTCAAAAAAACTTGAGATGTTGTTTGAGTTGCAGGGGATGGCACAATTCCAACCTGTAGATAATCAACAAATTTAGAACACAATAGAATTATAATCAACTTTAGTGTTGTTCGACGTCGTAAGACATACCAAACAGTTCTCCTCCGGCAAAGGATTAGAACTGGTTGCTTCTTTAACTTCATTTGAAGGTTCAGTTGAAGGAGCCTGTTAAGTTCAAGACAATGATTATAACAATGAAGCAAAAATCATCAGAAACACATGGTAAAAGTCGAAGAAGTCGATGTTAGGGAATTACTTTGTCATTTATCACGACATCAAATAGACTCGATCTTCGTTTCTTTTTGTTAGGATTGTTCTGTCTAAGAAAGTATTTCTGGGCATGACTGGCGACTTGAGTCGGAGTTCGGGTTGTCACAAAGTTCCTTGAGATTCCTCTCCAGTCACCTTTGCCGAGTTTTTTTCCAGTCCTGTTAAAAAACGTTCGGTGTTCTTCTTCGGTCCATGGCACGCCTACATGTAATGTAAGCAATACATACCACATAAAAATTTACAGAAATAATACAATCTAATCTGAAACATATAAATGTACAAAATTGCTAATGTGAAGCACATTTTATTGTTATGATATGAATGATCACATTTGGTCATCAAATATAATGGTCCTTTGTACAAACTAGATAAGGTCATGCATTGACTTGCAACTGAAACAAGATTCAAAGCACTGGTCTTTAATTCATAATTTAAATATGAAAAATTAAGGACAAAAATAGTCTTAATTCCTCTGACAGCATGAAATTCCCACCAAACAGTGAGTACACATCAAACATCAAACAAAATTCACAATACTTGTCCATGTGTTTCATAATTTTTTACTACAAATTGTAAAGAAATTAGCAACAAAATGGTCTCAAAAACCCTCTGAAATTCAATTCAATGTTTCCAGATTTCCAATTCAAAATCAAACAACAAAAATCTTTAAATAAATTAAAAACCCTAAAAACATGAAACCCATCCAAACTCCAGCGGATTTCTCAAACGATTTTTAAAAAGACCCAACAAAAATATATATATATATTTCTCAAAAATCTCGCAAAAGAAAAGGAAACAAGAGAAATCAATCGATGAATCACCTCGCTTCCGTTCATTTCCACCTCTCCGTCTCGACGACTGAACAAGTCCACCATCAGAGAGGTATCCTTGCTCCGTTCCACCACTCTCCGCCGGCGCCGGCGCCGCTGCTGCGAGGTTCCCCATGCTGGAGCTCTTCCTCATCACCTCCTCCTCCTCATCCTCCGCCGCATCTCCGACGATCCTCACCCCAAAGAGCTTCAACCCCTTCTCGGCCATGCACGAATCTTGGCGCATCTCTCTCTCTCTCTCTCTTTCTCTTGTGAACAACGGAGGCAAAGAGACACAGAGGTTCATGAGAACCGAAAACATCTACCCGTCTTTGTTATATATAGTGGGTTGCTTTCGACAAATGCCATTGGCTTTGTAGTTATTTACGATGAATGCCCTTTATCCTCGTGGGCGTTACACGCGGTCATGACGTCATCGCTTGTTATGGTCACCACCCGGTGTGACTTAGCAATGCTCACTAATCTTACTCATTAGTCATTAAAATAATTACATGTATTTATAATTTTCTTAAAAAATATTTTTTTAATGTTTTTATGGTTTTAGAAATAGAAATTTATATTCAAACTAACATGAAAAAAGTAGCTCATAGCCTAGTTGTACTTAGTTTTATTACGAAAAACGAGCTCTTCTAAGATGAGAGTGCGCAAGTTGAATGATTAATTTTCAGTTCATGCGCAATCCTCTGATGTATATAATATTTGTCGTTTTTGTAAATAAAAAAAATATGAAATATATCAAATTCTAGGGATTGTTTCAAACTGCATTGTTTATATATAAATTTTGTTATGTAATTATCAAATAGTATATATTTAAAATTATATTTTTATTATAATTTTAGAGATGTGTAGTTTTAGTATTCTAATTAAATAAATTTATTAAAAAGCTCATAATGAAAAAACTATAATAAGAAAAAAAAAATTAAGAAAAAGAAAGAAGATATCTTTCAAAAATAAACATCTATTCATTTATATGCAACTTTTCCGAAGCATTTATTTATTTACATGAAGTAATACAAATGTTATGCATAATAAAAGGACAATTATAAATAATTTAAAATTATTTAATCCAACTAAGAAGGGGTGGGTAGATGTTCTCTAACAAAATATTAAAATCACCGGAGGTGACACTATCTCAAAGAGCAAATTACACAAATGCCCATGGATGAAACTGACAATGACAAAAAATGCCACCCCTAGTATCAAGGAGGGAGACAAACTTTGGAGGTGTGTGGCCCAACTGTAATTAGCTAATGGTTCCCAATCAAATATATTTCTTATCATGGCATTGGACGGATAGGATTCTTCCTTGGGACAAGTTGGCCCACCTCACCAACACGGTTCCACCAACTAACCATGGTTAGGGCCATTCTTGTCATTTCATAATTTTTCCTCAAAAACCTTTGAATTTTTATAACAATTTTAATATTATTTGGTTTTTTTAATATACATATGCACAAAAAAATGAGTAATCTATGGATGTTTACAATAGCCGTCGGATGGTAATCTAACAGTTATTATCATCATGAACAGTTTAAATCGCGTTTTACAGTATCACACAGTAACATAAACCGTAAACGGTGTGTAATACCTATATAAATAAATATCCGTTGGATGATGATCCAACCGTTATGATTAAATGTTCTTACCTAGATTATCCTTTCATATATATATATATATATATATATATGTGGTTGAGAATGAAATGATTTATTTTAAAAAAAAATTGTATATATATTGAGTTGAGTTTTAGTTAAACTTGAGTATTTTAGTGAGCAACTTGATCATGTGACATTTAACTAGTGTTAAAATAAGACTACATAAAATATGAGCCAATTGATGTTGAACATAGAGACTTTAAAAATATAAATATAAAATAAGTATAAATGTAACATATTACCAAATTTTATTAAATATATGTTTGATTAATTAAAGAATGATGACTACACATGTAACTAAATTTTCTCAAAAATAACATGTAAAATATGAAATGATAAGAAATTCAATTATAATCATTGGTGTTTTGGAAATTCCTTGAAATGGCCAAGGACAAAAATAAAATAAAAATATTATGATTAAAATAGTAAATAAAAACTTTTCTTTGAGTTTCAATTAAATCTATGGGTTGTGACAAGTTTGAGTACAAATAATGGAGCAAACAAAGTTTTAGAAGCAAGTGATGGCATTTCTTATGCTAAATATTATTTTTAAAAAAAATGCAAGATTTTTCATTGATTACATGAACTTTGTATACTAATTTTTAAGGGGACATTGAATGAGACTATCAAGATAAATTAATATAGTGAAGGTTTTATAATCACTTTAGAGTACATCATCTTTGTAGTGGATGAATTAAAATATATTCTCTCTTTATTTTATTAAATATATTTTTTTAAAAAAAAAATATCATGTAACCTATAGTACAGTGCATGATGCTATGAGATGAGATACAATGAGTTTTATAATAAATAGATTTTTATGATCAGTATTTTTAATATATATATATATATATTTGAATTCTAAACTAAACTATTTATTTAAATTATTCAAAGCTCTTCCATTTTAATTAACTCTTGTTTAAACTTCAAACAAAAATTTTTAATGCATAATAAAATTATAAACATGAAATAGCAGAGTTTTAAAAAGGTGAGAAATTTATTTTATTATAAATTTATTAAAGGATAATAATTTACTAATTATTTTTTTTTAATATAAATATAGACAAGTCACATGTCAGAACATACACATGTGAGGAGTTGAGCTCTGTGCATGAGGTGAGATTCGAACCCTTTTGTTAGTAGAGACAACAATTTATACAGAAACCCAACACTAATATATCAACCGGTAGGTGATGGTTGACATTTATTCATCTAATTAAACTGAATAATGGTATTATTATATGTTATTATTATGTTCACCTTCATATATATATATATATATATATTTAATTTTTAGGAAATTAGTATTATGGAAATGTACGTGTTAAAAAGGCAAAATAGGTTAAAAAGGCAAGCAAGTGGGGGGAAGAATATCCGAAATGTATGTTTGCCATGTTGTTTCTATAACTTATCTTTATGGCCATCCAGTTTGGAAGAACACATACCATTTGTCTGGTTTGCTTAACCTTTTCTTTATATATATCTTCTTATCTTATCTTCTCTACCTACCATTTTTTTTTTTAAATGGAATAAAATCAATCCTGCATGCCTATTTCTATTTTATTTTAATTTATTTACTAGGATAAGGTGTGATTCTTGTGAAAAGATGTAATACCTATTACCTATGATTATTATGTAACCTTTATTAGTTTTATTTTTCTAATGTGATTGTTAAAAAGTTTAGCTGACTTTAAATTTTGATTAAATAAAGACATAGACTTGACTGACTTTTGATAAGAATATATGTTTAGTAGGGTTTAATATTTGGTCCTATAAGAGTAATTTTTTTTAAAAAAAAAACGTAAGATATGAAAGCCACCTAAATACTTATAATATTAACTAAAATGTTTAAATCACATCAAAGGAAAGTGAATTTAAAAAAAAAAGACTTTTATTTAAATAATAGAACATTCATGACAAAACATGATTAACATTAATTCATAATGATAACTACCAATTCTCTTTTTCACCCAATAAAGCAGAACAATAAATAAATTAACAGTTAATAAAAAAATCAAAACAAATATTATAATTTTTTTTACTTGCCTAAACTACAATACATATTTATTAAGACCAATACTTCAAAAAAAAAAATTAATAATTTAAAAACATAATTATATATAACTGTTCACTAGGATGTTTATTTACCGCTGTTGGATGATGATGGATGATAATCCAACAGCTATTGTTCATATAAATATTGTACATAATTATCGTGTAAGATTATAGTGTAACATCGTATGGTACTATTTGAACCTGTTTATGAATGGATCGTAGAATCCAACGGCTACTATGAATGATGGGTTCTTATATATATATATATATATACGTTACCGGTGTGGGTAAGATAAATCATTAAATCCACAACCAGACATTAGAGTTTGTATTGGGCTCTATGTAAAAGATGGGCTTGCAAGTCAAAACCAAGCCCATAATCTATTAGACCTATTTAGCCCATATGTCATGAGTGAAGACGGCCCAGCCCATTTAAGAGCCATGGCTCATTAGCCGTGAGCCGTGAGCTGATGACTTTATAAGCAGTACAACTCTTCTTCACGGCTATAAAAAGCTCTTTCTATAAATCTCGATAACCCCTGCGTTTTTTCGGCTTTTCTCGTCGATCGAGAGAAAGAGGGCAGCGGAGGGAACAACAAGGGTTTCGGATATTGAATCGGAATCACGGCAAACGCCATTAATCACTCATCCAAGGTCAAGGTAAAGTATCCACGTTCAGAAATGGGGGTAATGTATGTTTTGCCTCTTTGAATTTTTTTTCATTTCACTTTCCCTTTTCTATACATGTACTTCTCTGATTTGTTCTGCCTTTTGGGACCTTTGATGGTTTTAGGGGTTGGGGTTTTGATTTTTAGCTAGTTTTTGATTGCTTTATTTGAAAGGATTGGGAAAGATTGAAGCTTGATCTCAGGAACTGGATTATATATTAGTGCATTTTTTTATTGCTGGTGTGATCTGTTTGGGTATGGGTTCTTGGGGTAGAAAAGAAGGAACTTTGATCTGTTTAGCTCTTCTCTGACCTGTCGACCTTGTGAAAAGAGCAATGTATGTTTAGCCTCTTGGATTTTTACTCTATATCTTTTCTATATGTGTGTTTCTGATTGATTTTCCCCCATTTGATGTTTTTGTGGGGTTTGATTTTGATTTTGATTTTTTTTTGGCCAGCTTTTGATACGTTTGTTTGAAAGGATTGGCAAAGATTTAAGCTTGATTGCGGGCACTGTTTAGAATAATGCATTTTTTTCCATTGTTGGAGTGATCCTTTAGGCAAAGATAACCGCAAGAATTTTGGTCTATTTTGGTCTACTCTAACGTGTTGACCTTGAGAAATGGGTGGTGTATGTTTTAACTTCTAAGGTTTTTCACTTTTCCTCTTCTTTATCCGTGCTTTGGTTTGATATTTATTGTAGTTTCAACTCATGGTTTGGGTTGATTTTTTAGTGTTTGAAAGGATTGGGAAAAGTTTAATATTGATCCTAGGCACCAAGCTGGACTAATGTGGTTACCACCAGTGGTGTTTGATCTGTTAGGGCACTGGATTTTGCAGCCAAAGAAGGAATTTTGATCTATCACCTATCTATTTGTCAGTCCTGATAAATTGGTAGTGACACTTTTTTTTTGTCAGATTTTTCCACCTTCCTTTTTTTGTATGTGTTTTGGTTTTAGCTTTTGATTGTCGTTTTCGAAAGGATCAGGGAAAATTGAGCCCTGGTAGTTGTTGGATTTCTTATAGTTGTAATGATCTGTTAGGGCGCGAATTCATGCGATAAAACAAATAATTTTGTTTTATCTAGATGTTGTTCGCATGTTGCTCCGTTTTGCTAGCGTCATACTGTCTTGTTGGAATATGTTGTTAGCCTTTCACCACATTCTGGTGTAGTGGATTCTGCTAGTTGATCGCCTGATTGCCATTTGTAAATTCAATTTGCAGTACTGCACCTGTGATTTTGACTTGAAAAATCCTGCTTGATTAGTTACTCAAGTGTTAAATGTGATTTAATGAGATGCATTAGGGATTCATGGAAACAGAAGAAGTAAAGGCTTATTTTCTTGATTATTACACTCTAAGACTTGAAGGGCGACTGGTAAAAATACGTGAGTATTAAAAAGCCACGGGCTTCAAAAGCACAAATATTTGGTTAATACACCTTTTTAGTTTATATTGTATTTGCTCTTACTCTTATATAGATTATGCACATCATATGCTTTCCATTTTAAGGTTTCTTACTTGGAAATCAAGGTCTCATGATATGTAATGCCCTGGAAAGAGTGTTATTTTGTTAATATATCTTGAACCACTCAAAAGAAAAACTCATGGTTTCTGATTTGTGATCATTAAGTGATTCTTTGTATTTGGTTAGGTTTTGTTTTGTTTGTTGCAGAGAGCACATTCTCATTGTGATTTGTTGCTTTGTGATACCTGTTTGTAGTTTTTGAGGGAGAAAACTTGTATTATGTTTTTCAAAGTTTCAACATTCTAGGAAATTACATTCTGGTTTTATCTGAAAGGTTGTTTTCGCTAAATGAGCACATTTTAAATCAGATCTAATTATGGAAATGGATTGCTATTGGAACTAGGAGGGGGAGGGCTATTTGCTTGTTACTATGAATTTCCTAGTTTCTCAGAGAAAGCACATAATGTGAATAAAATTAAGGAGCTTCTGCCATTAATCGAGATATGGAAATTGTGAATGAGCTGAATCTTCTTACTTAATCGCTTTCTCTGTTTGTCTCCACCAATATCTATTTATCTCGATCGTCTCTTATAAGGAAGGGGTTGCCAATGATTTCCATTATTTAGCTCCTATTTTGTGTTCATTCCCATTCATTTACCTTCCTACTTTGTTTTCTTTCTTATGTTCTTTGATGGAGAGGGTAGGTAAGTTGAGAGAAGTGGATCAAGGTACTTTGTCATCTAGCTTAGCTTTTGGTTGGTGCTAGATTTATTTTTTAATTGCATGCTTGACATTACTGGACAACAATTACATTATTGAATCCTAGATCTCTTTTGGTTATTGCATCCTCACCTTTACTAGGCATCGATGAAATTATGAAGAATTTTTGCTAGTTTTTGATTTTTGGAATGGGTCAATTTGGAACCTTTACTTTCATGAAGATTTTTCCTTCTAAACTATTTCTTTCTTCATGTATGATAATGCTGGAGTTGTGATTTTGGTCTTTTTCTGGAATGGGCAGCGGCGCAGGTCCCTAATGGAAGACAGAATAAGTAGTCTTCCTAGCAATATCATTGGGATCATTCTCATGGATCTTCCTTTAAAGGATGCCGTTAGATCAAGTATTTTATCTAGCAAATGGAGATATGAGTGGAGCACCATTCCGCAACTTGTATTTGATAGACATAGTTTCCCGTTGCCTTCGCGGCATGCACTTGGTGAAATTGTCGATCAAGTTCTCTTTCTTCACGCTGGCCCTATTGAGAAATTCGCATTTGATGGGTATACCTATGATGACAGCTTCACAAGAGTGAGACAGATGGCTGAGTCTACCTATCTAGAAATGGTTTGAAGGGGTTGATTCTCAACTTTTTGTCCGACCAGCTCTACCACCAGTTACCAGCGACTCTTTTTCAATTGTGCAAGCATTGACGTTTTTAGAATTACAAGATTGTGAATTTATTCTTCCTTGCGTCTCCAAGGGCTTCATCAACCTTGCAACTCTGGTTCTTAAAGATATTACCATTTCTGATGAATATTTTGAGAGTTTGATATCCAACTGCCCGCTTCTGAGGAAATTGGTGTTTTCTGATTTCTATGGTTGTTCTCATCTCAAGGTGAATGCACCAAATCTGAAAGAATTGTTTGTGAATGGGTTCTTTGAAGATATAGATCTCGAAAATACCCCATCATTAGCTACTCTATCTGTTGGCTTGGAGGATGGTGAAGAAGAAGATCATGATAATGAAGAAGATTTCGAGGATGAATTTGCGCAGAATGGAGAATATCATAATTTTAAGAAATCTCTCAGCGGTGTTCTGAAAATTGAGAGATTAGAGTTGCAGACTAACATGTTCGAGGTAAATAAACTTATCAAGTCCGACTTCCCGGGTGCATTTTCATATGACTATTAATTTTTCTCCTCAATTTCTATGGCGGTTTTAGCCAAAGGCAGCATATTAGAAAAACTTCCGACTTACAATTATTTGACTAAACTATACCTTAGTATGGTTAACTTCAAAGACCTGAGACATAACTTGATGATCTGTTGCTTCTTTCGAAGTTCTCCGGTCTTGCGGACCTTGAAATTAGAGGTAAGAACTCGAAACCAATGTATGCTTAATTATTTGAATGCCAGTATATTTCAAGTTTTTTCTTTATTTTTTTTTCATTTTGCAGGCTGATTCTGATGATTCAATGGCGATTGTTCCAGCTGAAAGCTTTTGCAATGGAAACGGATGCTTGGATTTCAAGTTCAACAATCTCCGAACTATGAAGCTGGTCGAAATATGTGGTGAGATTCCTGAATTGGACTTCATAAAGTTTGTTCTAGCAAATGCGCCGGTGCTGGAGACATTAAACATAAGAGTAATTACCGATCCTCACGAAGATGCAAGGATTTTCAAGGAAATAATGCGTTTTCGAAGAGCTTCAACCCAAGCTGAAATTATATGCTTGGACTGAGGATGTTTTATTTTCTCAGCTCAGTGTAGATGTAGAAAAGTTAAAAGAAAAAATGTTTAACAGAAAAAGGTTTGAAAATAAACCTTTCCCATGAATTCGATATTTTTTGTTTTCTTCTGTTCTTTCAAAGGTAGTGTTTGGGCAATGTTGTTATCTTTCTTTTGCCCTTTGGTTTTGTAAAAGAGAGGTCAATGTTGTGATATGTTTCTCAGGCAACCATGTTGGTGTGTTTGGGGCTTGCTTTCTTTTCATTATAAAAGAAAACATTTTTTATAAGAATAAGGTCAAACATTTAAATTAAATTTTATTTTATTTTATTTAAATTATACATAAAATAAGTGATGTTTTTGAGCTTTTAAAGGAACACTTTTCTCTATATAATTTAAATGATTATTTTTCTCTCAAAAGCTCTTATTTTGAATGGCAGGTAAGAAAACAACAGAATTTCAAAAAAATCACTAATAACTAATAACCTCTCCCCTTTATTATTATTATTATTTTTTTCTAAAATTAAAGTTTTGGAAACAGTTAAATTTAAATCCAGCCCAGATAATTTTCACCCCGTGATGGGAAGAAGAGAGGGTTTGGGTTCTTCTCTTTATAATTCTTGATTTTTTTTCCTTTTCCACTACGTCTGAATTACATTTGAATTATTAGAGTTTTCTTTTCCTTTTTTTCCTTCAATTTTGTGTGTGTCCATGTCCAGATCCTGGTTTTCTGTTAATAAGGAGAGTTAACAATGTTTGATTTAAGGCTAGCTCAATTGGGAAGGGTTTTTTATCCCAAGCCCCCTCTAAATTAATGTATTTCTTCGTGGTTTGGATTCCAAAGTTCGAAAGTTCGATTAACATATAATGATACTAAATATCAATTTCTTTCCTCACCCACACACAGGCTTGTATTAGAGTTATAAAGTCAACACACTTTTATTAATATTTAATTACTCATTAAATTTGACAAATATAGCAATTTATTATATACATCCTATATTTCTTAAAATATTACGTTTACTAATAAAAGAATATTTTGAGAATAATAGACTATCCTAACATAACGATTTATATTTATATTTGCCTTTCAGATCTTTCTTCAACTTTTAGTTAATGAAATTAACTAAATCAAATTAAAACCATTGACGTGGATCATTCAAAATTCAGTAGAAAACACATTGGTGTGGGATATTAAAAAAAATCCCAAATTCAAACATTGTAATGATAACAAAAATCAGGGATAACAAATCCCTGATTATAAATTAGATTTGCAACTCAATTTCACATCATCGGATAAAGATGCATATATGCTGGATGCTCGATTTCTTCAGGTCAGTACACACACTTTATACTCAACAGGACACACACCCTACAACGTGACAACACTTATCGCATTTTATACAAAATAAAAATAAAATCAAAATTGAAAGCTATGCACAAAAACTTTGTTAAATTTCATGAATAAGCGCATCATGGTGCATATTATCAATCAAATAGAAATCATGAGAACCCCCAATAAAGAGGAAATTAAACTATGGTTAACTGCATCAATTGGGTTATATCATCCCCTGTTTACTGTAAGGATTTAATTGAGGGTTATATTCACAATTTTGAGATTTACGACTTTTCATATATTAGTACTTGGAAACAAAGTGGGAATTTTACACATAAAAGGAACTGAAGGCACAAAACTATACCACCAAGATGAATTTAAACAGAGATGAGGGCAAGCCTTTCCTTTAGGAGTATAAAGTGTAGTATTTCCACAGGAACTGAATGTCCGGCATGCCCCCTACAATACAAAAAAGGGCAATATAATCATAAACAAATTAGTAAGCTAAGTAAGTGAAATAAACCAGTGTAAAACCTCTATGCTTACATGATTTAATCTGATTTCATGTATTGGATGAGACCAAGCCAGTGTAATTTTCATAGGCATCAGAGTTAAAACCGCGCGGGTTTTAGACCTAGACCTAACAATATTGAGCAAGATTGATTTCAAAATCAGCACAAACGTGCTTCTAAATGCTGCCCTGCAGTATAGACTTACATTCAGCAAACTTTGACCTGGTGTAAATTTGAAATATGATGACAAAAGGAAACTATTTTCCATATTATTTGGCATGCAAAAAAGAAAGAAAGAAAGAAAGAAAGGTTACCTAAATTTGTGTGCTTGATAACATAAGGGACTGTTATGATTTGGGTTTTAACTTCTCAATGCTTTGTAGCGTTGCCTTCAACAATGTATACTCATGGCGCATCCTCTCCATCCTACTTTCTAACATAAGCATTTCCTCCTTTAGGTAGTTGAAACGTCTCTCCAACCACTCTGCATTCTCTAAATTGTAACTACCAGGGCCGCTTATATAGTTTCCTTCGGTAACTATGCGGACTTCAGGAACTCTTGTCAGTATAACTATGATGCTAACCTGTCAGCAACAAACAGAAACCAAAAAGGAAACTCAGAGCAATTGGAGAAGATCTGAAAATTTAATCAACTTATTAAACTTCAACTTCACTGGAAGTTTATAACAATTTCCATGCACAATATTGCATCTAATACCAGAAAAGTTATCTGAGTGCAGTTTTTAATAAAAAGTATCTTGGTGCATCTAGACTCAGTTTGAGACATTCATCAAAAGCTTTTATTAATGTAGTATCACCAATTGTGACAAACACCACCATCATATGGTTGTTCTCTAATCCCTCCTAAAAATGAATTGAATTGTAGACAAACTTTCTCTACAGTTCTTTCCTAAAGGTCACAAATATCTTTCTTTCCTTAAATTCTTTGACTCACATAATCCAACAGGAGGGGCTTAAGAGAAATAGCTTAGTGGAGCTTCTTAGAGGCTTTCCTTCTTCCATGTGACAGTGTTTTAACTCGAGCACTCTTGTACAAGTTTTGGCTTAGAAAATTCAACTGGACCACAAACCCTAACCCATACCTAGGAGATGATAACAATCAAATCTGCTGGCCATAACTTGGCCATATCTAGACCAACCCTCAGACTAGCCCTTGAATTGAAGACTCCATCCCTTATAAAACCACCAGAAAAGGGAAGATGCTAATGTAGTAATGAATCTTATGCATGGACCAATTTTAATATCAAATGAAACAGAAATTACACAAATAATGGAAAAAGAAAACTTTCTGGTTAAAACAAGACAATATGGTTTTAAATGCTGCTCAATTGATTGAATGGCTATACCGTACTCCATCAAAATGAGGACTGCAAGAAATGCAGCAGCAATTACGAAGGGAAGAAGACTTTGACTGCCACAATATGAACACAGTGAAGCCCATGCTTCTCTGAAAATGACCAATGCTGATCTCCATTTTTCAAGGTTCACTGTCATTGGGCTTTCACTTTGTGGAGAGATCTTATCAGACACAGTTTCTATGATCTCTTCAAAAATCACATTATGCATTAAATCTCCAGCTGGCTCTGAAGAGCTACCCAATCCAACATTAGTGGAAATTGTGTCTGTTCTCGGAACAGAAATTCCAGGAGTTAGTATATAAAGGGTAACAAATCATTCTGAGCCTACACATTTTCTTTGTAATGGATAAGAAACACGCACAGACAACACTACAAGATGACAAACCTTCCAGTTTTACATCTTTCTTCTGCTTCAACAAATCATTTGCCTGTGGCATAATTAACAATCTAAATAAGCTTCATTCCTTGAAGAAATAGACTTCGGAAAAAAGAAAATATATTGCAAGCAGCAAAATGGTACATTGTTAATCCAAAGCGCATAAACTTCTCGACATTCATCTTTTGTTGATTGCTCTATTTTGCCTGTGAAAACAGTTGTGCAAGGGGCATTCAAGTATAAGTACAAGTCCATAACTTTCAAAGAAAAAAAAACTCAAAAAATTAATCGAATGAGGATTACAAGAAAATATTAGATATTTGGAACATAATGAAGGATTTTTGCTACAGAACTCAGTTCCTATATTTCTTCATCAAATAAATAAAGAAAATGGCTAAGAAGTGCAAAAATCCCTGATATTTGAGATGGAAAGATGAAAAAAACTAAGGGATTCTTGGTTACTGGTAATTGGGTGGTATCAGACATTAGCATTTCAGATCCTGTCACTCATAAACATAAACAAGAGAAAAGTTGGAGTTACACTTGTAAGTATCAAAAAGACATGAATCAGTGAGTGTAAAAATGGAGCAAACATACCCCTTTAAGGAGAAGTATGCAATCAGAAGCTTATAATCCACTAATTGTGGGAAACTCAGGCAGGCACCCGAATGTGGCAGTGAATTGCCAAAACAGTTGTTCAAGCAGAGTCACTAGGCAGTTTTAAAGAAACTAGAGGCCTTCATAGTACATAGATAACACCATCTCTTGTTGAATTCTGAAGCAGTGCCAGTCAGTTGCATCTAATTTTAAAACCATAACTATGCCAAACATTGCAGCTGTGTTTATTCCTACTTGACTCTTTTGCTTCTAACCTCACACTAAAATCATTACCATATTTCCCTATCAAGAAGTGTGAACAAGAAAAATGTCTTGGTATTCAGTAAATTAATGATGAAATTGCAGGGACACAGCAGGACAAACCTCTAAACATGGTTTTCTTCGAGAATGCCACATTAATATACACACGGAGAATGCAGCCAGTCTCACCGCTGAGTTGCTGCACATCCCATATCCTATGCACACATATACGCGGCTATATAAAGACGATACAAAGAAATACTTTACTAGGTTTAATTGACATTTAATTTTTAAACCAATAAGAAATCAGCAAAATATAAGTGCAGGATAAGCTTTCAAAAGATGTAACTTCGAAGAACAACGAAAATAAATATGCCCAAAGAACATTCAAAGAAGCCAGATATATAACATGGCTAGAAGACTAAAGAGTTACAAATCCTGCAAATCTTGGTCTGATCTTTATAAAACATGACTTTAGCTATACTCGAGACCTAAGTCTTGATCAAAAGGTAACATTTACTAATTATGTGATTATGCCATTTCATACTCCAAAGAAAATGATAACAAATAGAAAAAGGGTGATTCAGCGATTTTCTTCAGTCAAAAAGAAATTTTAAGGAAAAAAGTTATTTTGACATTTAATGTCCTTCAGTGGTAATCTAGTGTGATTTTCAAGTTGTTCAAAATCCAAAGTTCACAATACAATTTAAACAACTATGTTGTTTTTCATTATTGTCTACATTTTACAATTGCCTCATAAATACATCCTAATTAATTCAATGCTGGCATAGCATAAAACATTAACAATCCATCCAAGTTCGACAAAAAGGTAATGACCTTTCAACTAATGAAAAAAAAAAGATCGTAAAGTGAACACTACTAAATGCATTACAACTGAAATTCACTGAATATATCTAGACAATTATCACAATAATAAAGTTACTTATAGAGCAAAAGAGGCACCTCTACTTTGAAGTAGTCACCATAGGGCACATCACTGATTTGCTGTGATGTCTCAATCACTAAATGGCTGGTGGACAATAGAAGATTTAGCAGTCAAGATATATGCAAACGAAACTGATATTATACAATATTATCACAAAAGACTCTGAACAATAACTGGCATGCAACAAACTAATGAAAACAAACACACAAGTTATCACACCAGAGAACTGGAATGCAATTATTATCCATCAACTTTAAAAGTGCATAGGCAAGGAACACAAACGTTAGCATTTTCAGCATCTTAAAAGTAGTAACCAAGAACTCACTTGAAGAAGAAAATAGTCATTGTTGACAGATCATCAATTTATTTTATTTAGTATACTCTAGAATTTTAGGAGTTAGCTTAGGGATATTATTTATTGCCATATTTTTCTTATGTTCCCGGGATTATTTCCTGATTTCTTACTACCTAATATATGAAAATTTAACCAGATTCTAAGCTTTAGATTAGGATATGTTTTCTTGTATATAACTAGCTCAGAATACTTCAATAATATACATCAGAGGATTTCTTTTCATTCTCTGTTTGCATGGCATTGGATGGGTTAAGGTTCTCTAATCATTATTGGCTAAAACAGCCATGGAGAATGTGACTCTAGAGGGTTCTTTGGAGGTGTCGTCTAGACCTTCTAGGAGTATGTGTTCATTTGTAGTTCCTTCTCCAGGGAAACCCATTCTCTCCAAATAACCCAACAAAAAACGCAATGGAACCAATTTTCTTGACTGGTCTCAGTCAATTATGTTGATAATTTGAGGTAAATGAAAACCTCAGCTCTTCGACAGATGTAAAAACAGCACCAAATATTGCATTTGCTGTTAAGTGTAGTCAGCCAGTACATGCATTTTCCGTGAGAAAAGCATCTTGAAGCAATCAATCAAATCTTGCAGTATCTAAAATCTAGTCCATGTCAGGGCTTGTTTTTCAAGAAAAATGTGCAGGCATTTGTTGATGCAGGGCAGTTTCAGCTCAAGATAGGCGGTCCACATCAGGTTATTGTACAATGCTTTGAGAGCCCTTGCACAGAGAATGTGCAAGACGCTTTGTTCTAAGAGATTGATGAAAGAACTGAGAGTGCCTAGTTATGGGAACTATGAAACTATTCTGTAATAATAATGCAGCAATAAGTATTGCACATAATCAGGTTCATCATGACTGAACAAAACATGTTGAGAAAGACCAACATTATATTAAAGAGAAGATAGAAGACGGTGTGATTTGCATAATCTATATGCTCACCAAACAACAGATTAACTGATGTTCTTAAGAAAGGGCTGCCTAGACAAAGTTTTGAAGTGTGAATGATGAACATCTATTCATCAGCTTAAGGGGGGGTGTTGCTGTTTTATTAAATATATTCCAAATTTTTAGGAGAAATTTTAAGGATATTGTTTCTTTCCATGTTTTCCTTATTTTCCTGGGATTACTTCCTGATTTCTTGCTACCTAAGTTCTGATAATTACCAGATTGTAAGCTTTACATTGAAATAGCTTTTCTTGTATATAACTAGCTCAGATAACTTCAATAATATACATTAGAAAATTTCTTTCATTCTCCATCTGGTCTCTGTTTAAAGAATCAAGAAAGCAGATGGCACACAGTTCACAGTTTCTGAAGAAACTAGGCAACTCTTCTGTTTTGAACCCAATATGCTACTGCAGAAAGGAATCAATGATTTGCACATTTTAAAATAATAGACACATTATATAATGTGCATCTGATTATATGCAAATAGACTAAAAATACCTAGAAAATTAAGGTTCAAATATGACATAAATCAAGTTAGCACCATTTTTCTTGTCGAAAACAGATGATGAGTCCATGACTATTAATAAAGATTTTGTTTTCACATCCAATAAGTTGAAACAAGGAGTCAATGCTTGGCAAATTCAGTAAAAATAGAGAAACAATTTATGATCAGTCCATCCAACCATATACAGGTATGTTAAAGAATATATAGAAAATTGAGTTTCAAATATATTGCAAATCAAATTGTCTTTATTCACGCAAACAAGAATAAGAGGAGAGAGATGACTATAGCATATTGCATATATCTAATAGGTTACTACTGCCCATCTGGAGGACAAAACAGTATCCACTGATTAAGAAGACTTCGTCACAGACAACAAAGAAAAAAAACTTCACGTTGAAAACACAAAAGCTTCATTTTGAAAACATAAGCAAGAAAGGAGAATGCTTAATAAAAACTTTGCCCTTATAATTTAATATATTTATCTATGTTATTATTGACATAGAAAAATTGATCAAGATAAAAAATGTCAAAATAACTAATGATAATACAATGAGAACTTCTATAATGACCACACATCAAATGGAACAAGGATGAACACCATCACCTGCAGAAGAAAAATGACAATCTCAAAACATAAGGCATGTGATCCAGGCAAAACCAACACATTCTCTTTTGATGGGTGCAAAGTAAAATAAATCCTCTAATCTAAGTCAAGATTCAGAGTACATAGTTAACTACAACCAAAGCAAAGCCTCTCAATATTTGTGTTATGTTAAATTGTGAACTATACAAGCATCCACATTACAGGGTTAAACCTCCTGTGTTGACTATATCATTGGTAACTCTTTGCATTACTAAGATATAACAGGCTCAGTAGCACAAACAGTCATTATCTTGATCTTATTACATGGAAAGAATGGAAATAACATTACCTGTTCCTATAGACACGAAACTTTTGGACCTCCTGACAACGACCAAACTTTGCACCTTGAATAAAAATAATGCAGCCAAAATTAAGGCAACAAGTAACTACAATTGAATCAAAACAAGTCAACTCGGCTTTGTTTTCAATCACATTTCATAAGATTTCAACATACCAAGATATATTTTGACTGGATGCAGGAATGATATATCACGAGTATATCTGAACTGTTCATGCTGGTGCCAGAGAGTGTGCTGAAACTCTAAAAGATGATGAAAAATATAAACGGTCAGAATTGATAATCACCCAGGAAAGCAAACAATTTTGAGAACCACTGCTATGGCCAGATCAGCTATACATCTCTTTTAGGATGACCTCTATTTTCCGTCTTTCTATGTGTAATCCAAATCCATTGCTGACCAATAGTCATCTTGTTTATTTTATTCAATCTTTCTCAAACCACAAAAATATCTCAAATGCTCATTCTTTCATATCACAACTCCAATCTCATTGATTGCTGGAATATAATGCAACCAAAAGGACTCAAAGATAGTGGATGTGATGAGTGTAATGGGGTTGGAGGAGAATTAAAATGGAACCAAGTGGGAAAGAGGCAGGGTAATATTTCATTTATTTTATCTTTTTTTAACCACAAATCCCAAGACAATTCAGTCATTAAAAGCAGGCAAACACAAACTGTATAACTAAAATGGAAGCAGAAAAGATAAAGTTCCTTTTCATAAGGGAGGAAAATAAAACTACAGCATATTAATGAACATCACCTTTGTCTCCGCATCCCTTACGGAAGTTCTCAAGAAACTCAGCAGCATTATTGGAGAAGAATAAAGTAAAAAAAACTTCTGCACACACCTATGAACCATATATTTAGCATTTGATGATAAAAAACAAATAAACACAATAAATCAAAAGGAGAAACCACTGCATTACCGAGAACTTTGCCTCCGCAACTAGTGTAAAATATTCCGGTACTGCAGGTTACAAAATAAAACTTTAAAATTAATATAATCATGGTTAATTAAAACAACAGGGAGAACTATGCACAATAATGCAGTCAAATAAAAAGGGAACTTATACATCTTTTGGAAACCAAAGTAGTGAGAAAAACAGTCTGACTATTTCTGATGATAGAGGAACATGTTAAAAGTGAACTTACCATTAGGAGCATCCACATCCTCAACTGGCCAGCTCAGGTTGCCAGTAGATAAATGCTCAGCCTTTTCTTCTCCATTTTCTTTGACTTCAACAAGTCTACTGGGAACAATAATGCCATCTTCGCCGCTAGAAGGTAAACACTCACCCAAAATATTAGCATTCATATTCCTGATGCAAAGGCAAGAAATAAATCAATAAAATGGTCGCCATTATAAAATAATTTTGAGTATTTTAACTGACACTAACCCATCTGAGGTCAAGGAGTCAGACAGTAGTGGTGTTGATCCTCGTGCAATTTCGACAATAGCAAGGCTATTGTTGGAGCTGCTGACATCAGATTTCATATCCTATAGCATAGAATGACATATAAATTATAGCAAGTCTTGTGAAGGAAGTTAAATTTTAAGAGAAAAGTTCAATTCCACTTGTGAGAAAATCCTTAAGAATCAGGTATGATGTTAAGATCACAAAATGCAAGGTAAAAATTTCAACTATCCATATGATTTCAGAACAAGCTAAATACTTTATTGATTAGAAGCATAGAAATGACATACATAGATCTCTAACATAAGAGGAATCCTTTCATGATGATTTCTTTCAAATTAAATGAAATAATTTAGTGTTGCGTCAAATTAAATTGCCTAGAACCCAAATGGGGCGGGGGACCAATATTTGATAATGAAAAGTACTCTCAAGATTATTGAACATGAAAAGTAACTCATAATCATAGTTTTGAAACACATACATGGTTCATTCAGAGGAAGACTAGAAAATTGCATACCTGCTGATCAAAGATGGCCTTAGCATCATTGTCATGTTGCGACCATCCTTCCATTATGAGCTTGTAAGCTTCATCACGGGACAAGAAAGAACCAAAGAAGTGCTGCCAATTAAGCCAACAAAATGAACTCCGATCAAGGAAAAAACAGAATACAAATGAAAATGATCAACTTCAGAAAAACCAACTAAATTAAAGGCAAGTTCAGATTTGGTTTTCATCGGTTAAATAAAAGCAGTTGTAAATGTCCAAACTTTCTTGCCTTTTTCCCTCCAGCTAATATTTCTATTGCATTAGGAAAAATTCCAGCTGTCTTGGCTTTGCGCACACACGAGACTTCAAGAAAAGAAATTGTTTTCTGCAATTAAAAGGTGACATTAGTACATTATATTGGTCACAAATGTAAACTACAGGTCATAAGTGTGAAAACCAACCAATCAACAATAGTACTTGGTATTTTAAAGACATTATAGTGATATCAAGTATTAGCCCTCCCCCTCCTAACTAAACTCTCAGCTCTGAAAAATTCAAGAATAAAAAGGAAGTTAGTTTTTCTATAGTGTCGCGCATGTAACTAGAATTGAGAAGGAAATTCTCTATAGAAGCAATAATGCCAAAAATGAGAAAAAACATTTCTTTTTATTAGACATTTAAGAAGGGCAGCTTTTGCTATTCATATATGCAAAGTATTTAAATACTACATTGTGATATAGAGGTCATTCATTATTAAAATTTGGTTCCGTGTTGGCTGCCCCCATGCAAAAGTATAAAGAAAGGCCAGTTATAGATTTTTGATAAATTTCAAAAGTATAATTATCACTTATCACACTTGCATTTCCAAAAGTGGCTTTGTAACTTGTAGATATTCAAAAATTTCAAACGCATGCTATAATTCTAGACAATTTTACTCCTTGCTTTTATAAATGCAAATGGAGGATATAGTGTATTAAGGTCACCTCATACTATGATCAATAACCCACTTTCTCAAAACATAAATAAATAAATAAAATAACATTTTTCTATATATGGATATATATTTTGGCATTAAATTCTACAATTAACTGTGAAGTTCCACCAAGAAAAAGCAAGGTTCTAACTCAAGCTAAGTACTTCAACAATAGATGGCTTTCATTCTTAAGTTGATTACAAATATCCCCTATCTTGTCAGGCTTCATCATCTCAAATGCCTCTCCGTCATCAGATTATGACCAGCCAAATTTAACTCCCTTAAGAAAAAACCTTACAATGAATCTAAGATAATATTTAAGGAAATAAGACAGTGAGGCCATCTATTGTACCCAAATCCCTCCCTTCAATACCTGAGAGCCTGAAAAGTTCAATGCCCAAAAATACTTGATGGAAAAGAATTGCAACCATGTTGTATTCAGATAGTAGCAGACCATATGAAGGGCATTATGAACTAATTAAGAAGTAGGAAGGATCAATAAGTACCTTTTGTCTCAAAACCAAAGATGTTTTGAATAGAAGCAAATATGATGAAGAAACAAATACATATGGCCCTGCAAGCAAAGTTCAGGTCAGAAGTGAATTTTAACAGTAACTAAAATTTAAATGGGGAATTCAAAGATATGAAACATGTCTACTTCATATGCATGCGATAAAGAATGCAGGGAAGTTTTACTTTTGCCATATAAAACCAGAATGTGATACAAATAGACCATACTAGCATACAAACCACCGGGTGTAACAATTTCAATTATTAATTCCAATTTATAAATGAACCATACTTGGAGAAGAATATTCTCCTGGAGAGCGCAATTGAAATCCTGAACAAGAACCTCGCGAATGCCAAACAAATAGTAAATCTGGTCATTATATCATATTTAGAAAGCATGAAACCGAAAACTATATATAAAAGCAACAGATAAAAGCAGTGCATGGGAAAAGGAAGTGGAAGGAATAAGATGAGGATTCTTTTCATTCACTCAAGGCTATCTTCAGCAGCTCATACATTATTTATATTTTTCTAAATTGCATCTTCTAAATAATGCGACAATCATTTCCAAAAATCTTGCTTTTTCACTAAAAGTGTCATCTAGTCCTTGAGATAAAGATCTGTAGGACCCTCTCCTCTTCTCCCATAACTAAAGAATTTTCTGCTTCAGAACTTTTGGCTTAAAGCAGAAAATTCAGATTTCACAATATGAAAATGACACAGCTTTATACAATCAGCAAATTGACAAACCATAGCACATGCACAAAAATAATAATACTAATAATAATAATAATAATAATAATAATAATATATATCAATCAGATCTCAGTTAATTTTATCTGCTTTGATTTGTTTAACATAAAAACAATAAAATGAATAATGTAGCAAATTCATGAGCCACATATTGTCATGACATTAATATTATCCCTCAAGATACAAACATAGCCCAAGAGTTCCTCATAAAGTGGACTATCTCTTTGTGCATAAAACTACAAATTCAAACAAGGGTGCCAACTAATTCAAGTGAGAATTCATTTGACAATTGAAGATTTAAGAAGTGTTGCTTGAAAAGGGATGAGAATTCATTTAAAAACTCACCACCTCTGTGGTACTTAAATTATGAATGCCTGACGAATCTCACTCAGTGCATGCTAATACAAAGCAAAATGCAAAATGAAACTGTTCAAAGATAAGAGTTTTTTCCAACAACAATCTTATCAAGAATAACAATCCTAAAGAATTTAGGTTCAGTCTTCTCTAATTAATTTATACTTTGCTTGTTTGTACTACTTCTTTTTCCAATAAATTTGTGGTTTATCCACTTTTTATAAAAATAATAATAAAAATTTAGGTTCACACTCCTATCAGTGACTCATCAAATAAATTTAGGATAAAAACAGTCACAAATCCATCACAATTCCCCAAAAGAATCAGAGACTCACCTCGTCAGGCGGGAGACGGAACAACAACCGGTACTCCTCACTCCGCGTGGACATAGCCTGAGTCCAAAACCAAGAAAAACCAATCCAAGAATCCAAACTCAACTCCAAACCCCCAATAGAAAAATCAAACACAATTAAAACTACCAAGATCTCAGCGTCCCTGCGATCAGACGGATCGGCGGAGTAAACGGAGGAGGTCTCAGAGGGAGGCCTCAGCGTCCTGGCGTGACACAACCCTAGAAGGCGATGCTCGGAAGGGACTGGTCCAGCGGAGCGGCGGCGAGGGCCATGGGTGGAGAACGGTGGTTGAAGAGAGGAGTAAATGGTTGGAGAAAGTGGGAAAACGAAAGGGCGGGGGTTTCAATGGGGGTTCTCGAAGTTCTTGAAAGTCGAGTTACAAAGGAATCCAAAATAGAAAAACAAATGGGAAGTGAGGGGTAGTTTGGGAATTTCATGGCGTGTCGGTTACTTATATTAAAGGGCTGACTTGCAGGATGAGCTGGCAAAGGTGTTAAATATTTCGGAATTAAATTATTTAAAAGTCCCTGAAAATTTTGTTGTGATTTTCTTGTCCCTGCAACGGTAGGTTTTTATGAAATTCCAAATTCGTCCCTTCCTTTTGACTTTGCACCACGTGGATGAATGGAGGTGTGGATGTGTTGACGTGGCAACGTAATTATAATTTCCTACAATTTAATAAAAATTTAATAAATTATTTATTTCCAACCCCACCACCTCCCATACTAATTTATTAATTTTTTAAAATAAATACCGCGTTTAAATCAAATCAGCATTTGACAAAAATTGATCATTCACTAATAACCCATAATCAAAACTTCATACTCTTATCTTTCATTATAGAATGAACCGCTATAATTTATAAAATTATTAATAATATTTTTAAAAATAAATAATAAGTGATCCATTTAAAAACAGAAAAGTCAGTAAATAATTTATCGATCACCTAAAAATTTCATAACCATACAGCTCTAGAAAGTCAAACTAAAAACAATATTACGAGTGCCAGTCTTGTGCACATATCATTCAAATTTCAACCGATCGAATAGTTAACTCTTAATAAGTATTTTTATATAAATTTACATTAGAAACTGTCTGGATAGTCGAATTATCTTAGCCATCAATCCGATATGGCAAGATAATTTAACATTTTCTAAGAATAAAAATTATTTTAAATTTATGGGCTCTGTATCAAAATGCAGTGAAGGTGTTCGATAAAATGCCAAAGAGAGAAAGAATACCATTCCATGCCATGAAGGTGTTCGACCAATTGCCCCAAAGAGTGTAAGTGAGAGGCGCGCACCGTTTCAATATGAAGTATATATATAGAGGTCGGTGCGGTTCATAATGACCTCCATGTCGTCATATGACGGTCCACGTGGCGCGCAGAGTCAGCCACCCGCACCATAGGCTCCGGCTCATGCCACCAAGGTGTTCGACCAAATGCCGCACAGAGATAATAGAGCTAGGATAAGCCCAAGCTTCGTCACCGTCGACCAAAACCACACCACGCGTCACCTCCTCACTATCTCCTCCTCGCCACGCATGCAATCCCATTGCCACGCGTCCTTCTCCTTCTCCTCTATATATACGCCTCATCCTCTTCTTTCTCTTTCTCGGTCCTGAATCAATGGCGGAGAACTACCAGCAAGTGGTGAAGGCAGCGACGGCGGTGGTGACTGGAGGGTCGACGCTGATGCTGTGTGGGCTGACGCTGGTGAGCACTGTGATCTTTCTGACAGTGGCCACGCCATTGATGGTGATCTTTAGCCCTGTGCTTATCCCCGCCGTCATCACTGTTTGCTTGATTTTCTCTGGGTTTCTTGTTTCCGGTGGCTTCGGCGTCGCCGGCGCCTCCGTGCTCTACTGGATGTACAGGGTACTAGTGCTACTCAAGTTGCGTTTTTGGTCTTCTTTTTGGGCCATGGATGGTTTGATTGAGGACTAAAAATGGAATTTTCTGGGGAGCTAAAAAGGGAATTTTGACATGGCTGGTTTGATTAAAGGACTAAAAATGGAGTGTTTTTAATCTTTTGGGGAAGCTAAAAGGAATTATGCCTTGCTTAAGTTGCTTTCTCGAGAATGGGGTTTGTTTAGTACTCAATGGGCTGCTACATTTAAGGATTAAAATGGAGTTTTCAATCTGTTGGGGAGCTAAAAAGAATTTTACCCTTTTTATTTTGCTTTAGGTTTCGTGCCTCAAGGATGAGTTTTGGTTCGTTGTAAGTTTGAGGACTAGAAGGAAATTTTCTGATCTTGTTAGGAGCTTACTTTTAAGAAAAAGCCCTTTTCATGAGTGAACTTTTGCTCTTTTACTCCTTGAGCGTGCTATTCCTTTAGTTTTACTCCTCCATACCAAATTTTTGATCCTTCAAAGTATCTTCTAGGATTTTTACTTAAATTGAGTCTTTGTTTAGAGGCATGTTCAAACCTGAAATTTCAAAATTTTCCATATAAACATAAAATAATTATTTTTTGACAAAATACGAGAAGCTTGCGTTAGGTATGGAGCAAGCTCATTTTGCATGCATTTTCATTCTATATGGGCTTTGACTTCAATCTTTAAGTCCTCCCAGAAATGAATTTTCGGAGATGAACACCATACAGAACTTTACACTCGACAGGCTGAAAGACCATTAATAAGCATAAAATAAATTTAAATAAAATTTAGATATACATAAATTTTGTAAAGTAATTTACAATGCTTTTTGTTTGCATGCCCTACAACTATTCTTATTTACCAAGCCAATTTGGAACTTCTATTAAAAAAAAATAAAAAAGCTATCTTTCAAGTTTTAACTTATGTTAAATCAAAAAAAAAAAAAGTTTTAACTTTTGCTATATAGAATAATAGGAATGTATATTTGGTATATTAATAAATATGATCAATTACTCACCAAAAAAAAAAAAATCCTCATTTATGTAGGTACATAACTGGAAAACATCCTCCTGGTGCTGATCAGTTAGATGAAGCAAGGTATAAGCTGGCGGCAAAGGCAAGGGAGGTGAAGGAATTGGCTCAGAACCGGCTCAAGCAGGCTGGTCACACTGGTTCCTAAACCTGGCTACACTTAGCCAGCTATCTATCTTTGGTCATATATATATATATATATGTTTGTTGAATGTGTTACTTTGAGTTTGAGTCCTTTTGTTGGTAATCTTTTCTCTTTCATATCATCTTCATGAACAAAATAAAATTTTTAACAATGTTGCTTTGTCATGTTATGTGTTTTTCATTTAATAGGACTATTTTATTTATTTCAAATAAATAAACATATATATATATATATATATATATATATATATATATATATATATATATATATATATATTTGCTAAGTATACTTTAGGTTCTCTTAATGTTAAATTTCTGAATGAAAAAACATACTAAAATAATTTATTTAATAAAATAAATAAAAATCAAACATATTTTGAAAGGTAAAGATTTTTCAAGTAAAAAAGAAAAACTAATTGAAAGAAGCTCATTGCTTTAACAAAAAGTAACGTAATTAATAAATTAAGAAACTCAAATAAGAAAATTATAATATTCTATAATATTTGCTATGCATTCTTTATCAATATATTAAATATTTGTCAAGCAAACCTCATTACATAAACATCTGTATAAATATTTAAGTTAATTCAGATAATTTTTTAAATATCACCATTTTTCTTATTTATTTAATTTTTGAAAAAATTGTTTTACTGTGAAAGTTGTTGTATGGAAAATAAATTATACATGTTGAGATAATGCCATGCCCCCACATGATAAAAAATAAATAAATAATAATTTTATGAAAGTGCTGATATATACATGTTATAGAAATTAATAATCCTAGAACTTTAACAATTTTTATGAATTATAAATGGTAAATGGGTTTAATTAGAAGAAGAAGAAGAAGAAGAAGAAGAAGAAGAAACCTCATATTCGTATAAACATCTGAGGTTATTCATTAGTTTTGGGCTGTGGTTATTGGGTTTTTAGATATGGGCTTTTTGGAGGGCTAATGTTGGGCCAGTTAGAAATAGGATGTTTAGATTAGATTGCATTCAATTTTCTTGGTATTCTTCCACATTTGATCTATTTCATGAATATGTTGCTGTGATAATCATTGATGGTTTAGTTAAACACACAGATCGATCGATCAGATTGTGACTAAGGAAAAGTCTCAAAATAGATAGCACAAGCATGTGCATCAAAGAAATATGTAATATAATTAAGGGTAAACAACCCAAATAATTTCTTGTTTTTTTTGTATTTTTATTTTGGTCACCTAGTTTTAGAAATTAACTTATGATTTAGCCACATATTTTTAATTTTTGTTACAATTTTTTCATTCGAATATACACTATTAACAACAATCACACATAGTATATGCCAGCTTTGAGGAAGAATTTGTCATGTAGTATGCCTTATTTAATTTAAGATCTTTATATAGTCATTATTTAAAAAACATTATAAAGTCATTATTTAAAAAACATTATTAATTACATACATTATTTAATTTAATGTTAAAGAGTTTAGTTTCTCAATATTATTATATAGTTGACTTGGAGTCCTCAGAGACCTAATTTAATATATATATATATATATGTTGACTTGAAAGACATCAGAGACTTATTACTTGGTTGACTTGGAAGTCATGAGAGACTTAATTAATTTGAAATAAATACTGACGCAATTTAAAAGGAGAAATGATCGATCTTGAATTATTAAAATGAAGACTAGTAATATAACCTTATGGAATTTTCTTTTTATAAGAAATATATATATACATACACACTACTGCTACTGCTAAAACAATACAAAAGAATGGGGGTAAAAAAAAGTCATATTAACACTAATTAAACCATAAAAAATTATTGAGAGGAGTGGCAAGTAATTTTACTATTTGCCAAGAGTGGCAAGTACAAACCTCTCCCAAAAGATTATATGAATGTATATTATACTTGCATACCAAATCAGTGGAGTTAATACTAACAATTCTTTTGTGATAGGGACACATGTCAGGGCCACAGTATCAGGATATCACCAATTATAACTTTTCAACTACAGAAAGGATTCAAGTAATTGTGTTTGGAATTGAGTCAAAATTTCTCTATTATATAGAAATCCACAATCACAATCGAAAGCATTACTATCTTGTGATGCCAATTATATTTTATGGTGGTGATATTGTGCAAATTGCCAAAGCACTGCTGAGGTATAAATCAGACTTCTCTAGTCTCATTTCAATGGTTTCTAATAGTGTATTAAGATTAATTTCTCATTATAATGGTGAAGAGATAAAAATATCGAGTTTATAACTTATTTTTAGTTTTGCTTATTCAACCGTGTTTGCAGTGTTGGGAAGATGTGTATTTGGGCCATTAACTATATATGCTTTCATTTCTTACAAATTGTGCAAATGATGATATCCGTCGATATTGTGGAGAAAATTTTTGAGGAACCAACAAACTCTTGTACCAACTCTGTATTCATACACCGACATCATTACTATGACCAACAACTTCAAGGAGAAACTTAGCCAAGGAGGATGCGGTTATTGGCGTAGTGGATGCACCAATCAAACAAAAGAGAAACTTGCAATTTTGGAAAATTATTCGATCATTCACTTAGACTAGAAGTTACAAGCATTTATAATAATGGAAACCCTAAAAAAGCTCCTAAAATGCAAAGAGACCCTAAGATCAAAAACAAAAATTAATATAAATAAAATAAAACATAAATAGGACTAATTAAAGGCTATAAAAGTAAAGATATTGTTTTAGTTTTGCATCAGTTATTTCTTTAAAGGCCAGCTTCCTTGAGACCGACTTGTTGCTATCAAGATGTTGATCGAATTCTAAGTACAATGCGGTGAAGATTTTATGTCAATGAAGTTTCGACCATTGGTAGGATTCACTATATATAAATGTACAGTAAGCCGATTGGTTTTTGCTCGGATAGCGCATAAAAAGCTCTTATGTATGGCGTACATGCCTAATTGTTCTTGATAAGTTTATCTTCTCATCCAACAGTGGTCTTAACCACAAATTCTCTCTAGACAAATTAATTGATATCGCATTGGGAGTTGCTCGGGGACTTGATTATCTACACAAGATCGATATGCAAATTTTACATTTTGACATCAAACCCCATAACATTCTTTTTAAAGCTGTAATTTTAATCCAAAAAGTTTACGATTTTGGCCTCGCAAAACTATATCCAAAGAACTATAGCTGGTATCACTCAATGTTGCAAGAGAGAAACTATAGGATATATTGCTCCAGAGTTGATATCAAAAAGTGGTGTTATCTCTCACAGAAGTGTGATGTTTATAGTTTTGGTATGCTACTTAAACATGGCCAATGGGAAGGAATTCAGATCCAAAAGCAATGAATACCAGCCAAGTTACTATCTTTCTGCTTGGATTTATGATAAAATTATTGAAGATACAATTGAGCCATGACGTGATAGAAATGGATACAAGCATTGCAATCGATTGAAAAGAGAAGAAATTATGGATTCTTAGGCTTGTGGTGTGTATATAGATAAGGCCATTAGATCACCCTTCCATGTTTTAAAAGTGATTGAGATGGTGAGAAGGAAAACGTTAATAGCTTACAAATATCACCAAACCATTCTTTTCAAAACCACCTCAAATACCTTCAAAGGTGCCACACTTGAATACTGATGATGGAGACGGCATTATGGAATAAAGCAGGAGAAAAAGCACAAAAGAAACGATCAAAGAAGAGAATATTTTTGAACTCAGTCGAGTCAAAACTCCTCACACTTTCTATTTTATATTGATAGTGATAAGCGAATTCGGACTAGAATTACTTTGGCACTCATAAGAAACTAAGCAGTTCAAAGCTAACGAACTTATCTGCAGACATAATCCTAACATAATTTTCTAAATACAAATGCAGTTTATAAAACAAGGAGGGTCATAGCTCATAGCTTAAAGTGCATAAATGCAGCAATACCTAAATAATATATAAAATGTAACATAGGGTCTTCAAATGCAATAGCAAGATTAGCGACATTTCACATTTTAGAAAATGCTGATGAGTTAAATTAACTAAATCGGTATTGTATGGTAATGTAGTGTTATATGATATTATATATAACATGTAATTGGAAATAATAACTTTATATCTATTGGCCTTTTTATGTCAACTAATATTTTTATAAATATTAATTTAATTATGCATGCTTGGTTCTATTTTCTTTAATTAATCAAAACTAACATTACAATTTTTGCTTAATGTATATATAAATGTAAGCATTGAATTTTTCAGTAAAAAGAACTTTGTGAAATAACTCGACCGTGAGGCCAATTTGAAAGATGATTGAAAGTAATAGTGATAAGGATGGTGCTTACATTAATGAAATGAAAACCCTATGCTAAACATGCATGTTTTTAATTTTTGAAGCTTATTTCAAGCTCAAATGTGAACTACAACAATAATATTAATATCTCTTTTATATTTTTATTTTATATATATAAAATTTAGGGCCACTTTTGTTGGAGATCATTTTTATATTTTTTATATTTTTATTTTTTTAAAATATATGTTTTATTATAGAAAACCTTATTTATTTTGTATATTTCAAAAACAAGTTTTTTAAAAATGAAAGCAGATAATTGCTTTATCATGAAGTCATATAAAATATAATTAAAAAAAATATTGTTTGCCTTTATAAATTTGTCACAATATGCATCTTTATAAGTTTTTTTTAACTATTATTATTTATTGAATTAGTAATATACCTACAAATACGTTTTATGTATTTATAGAATTTATAATTAAGATCTAAATTTTATGAATTTATTTTAACTTATTCTTTTAATATAAGAAGTAACACAAGAAACAATAGAATTTGATTAATGGAGAGAGAGACTTGGCAACTTGACCCTACTTGACTTAGAAGCCATCAGAGATTTAAAGCAAAAGTAATAGTGATAGAGAGGCCCTGCATTAATTATAGAAATAAAGATTAATGAATAATAATACACGCACATAGACTTCAAAATCAAAATTGAATGTCCAAGGGGAATAATAATTTTTACTTCTTATTTTTAAAAGATATTGTTTTTGCTCTTTGTAGTTAAAAAAAAAAAAAATTGTTTCACTGGTAATACATATGAGTATGATCAATATATTCATACGTTTATATTGAAATTATTTATAAGCATTTTAATCACAAAATAAACTGAGCATTTATCTTATTCTTAAAAACATCAATATCTTAACACACATTTTTGCTATCAAAACATTGTATTTTTGGGTAAAATGCTCCCAAGATATATAGCTTATGCACAAAATGTACATGTGATATAAATTAAATTATATATATTTATAATTTAATAAAAATACAGCACATGCATGATGCATTCCTTTTCTTTTCTTTTTAAAAACCAATTGATAGACCTCTCAAAAATCCAAGTTAGATTTTATTTGAAATGACATTAGTTTAGAATTTTCACATGTTTTACCAAAAAATAAAATCTAGGATGATAACATTAATTAAGAAAACAAATAATGTTATATCATAACTTAGTTAAAAAAACCAAAAACAAATTTGTTTCACTTTAAATTTATTTCCTAGTCTGCAGTTGTCATATATTATATACTCTATATTGGTGATAAATTTTTTACATTAAAATAATTTTTTATTTACATTTGTTGTTTTTTAAAACAAAAATCATAATCAAGACATTAAAAAATGATTGTGATGCGAAAATTTAATAATATATATAAAAAAATTAAGTATAGTTGAATTTATAATAGAAAAGGCATGTGCATGAGTTGGAGCGAGTGAGCAACTCAAAAGTTTATTTATTTATTTATTTTTTTTGAAAAGTAGATAAACCACATTCATTAAAAGAGGGAATATACTGAAACACAAGAAACAAACGCGCACTACCCCCTAAGGGTAGAGACGAACGAGACAACCCTAGAGGAGGGATCCTCTAGAGATACACCAAACTAGGACCCACTACACCGACGCAGACCAACATCACCAGAGGTGATTACAAAACGACAAACCAACCAACAGACAACCCTAGAGGAGGGATCCTCAAGAGATACACCAGACTAGGACCCACTACATCGGGCCAGTGTTGGGGGGCTCTCAGGGGGGACGCTCGGCGTCGGGTCTGAGGAGGATAGAAACTCAAGGCTCCACTTAACTTTTGCCATAGGCTCCTCCAATCTTGCTTTCTTCGAATCCGGTGCTACAGATAACCAAAGAAGAAGCATGTGCTCAATTTTAACAATAATGGTAACAGTAGGACAACAAATAGAATTGAAAATGCGTGCGTTTCTTTCAATCCAAATAGTCCAAGTGATTGCACGAGCAAGCAAATCCCAGAGATAAATGAGTGGTTTTTTGATGTTTTTCCTACACTTGTCCCAGAGATCACATAACAATTTAGGGGCACAACTGGGGTCAAGTAATTGGCAAAAATAGTTCCAAACATGCGCAATCACTGGACATTGGACAAGGAGGTGATCGGCCGATTCCACATTAGCATGGCAAAATACACAAGTGATCGAGTGAAAGAGTTTACCTTTTTTTTCAAAATTTATAAATAAACTATTTATATAAATCATATAATTTGCTCACAGTTCTTCAATTGATTTTTTACATTTTTATGCATGTTACGAAGTGCATCTCTTGTTATTTATTATTTTTTTTACCAAACAATAGTTACTTATTGAAGTAGTAATACATCTAGAAATAAATTTCATGCCTTAATAAAAAAATAAATAAAAAAATCTAATTTTTATTATTTCTAACTTATTATTTTTTTTAATGAAAAATAGCATTAGAAAAAAAAATTGAATCTTTCCTAAAAAAATTCATCAATTATTAATTTTTATTTAATTAAGCACCTTTATAACAAGGAAGTTAATATTTCACTCTGTTTCCGGATTTAACATCGGAGATTGAAGGAAAGTTGGAGACGTGCACAGAAGCATAAACTCAATAAGCACATATTGTATGGGTTTTGGGTTCGATCTTATAACTTTTATGAAATGAACATTCTACACAAGAGATCCAATACCAATAAGACAAGATGCCATTAATCATTCGTTTATATATATATATATATAAATCTATCAAAATTTTTTTTTAAAAAAAATTACATTATTGACTTGGAAGTCATGAGAGATTTAATTTGAAATAAATATTGACATTGAATGATGCAATTTGAAAGGAAGCGTGATAGAGAGATGGTCTCATATTATTATTATGAAGACTAGTAATATCAACTTATCAATTAATGGATTTTTTCTTTCTATAAGAAATTTAAATTATTTTTAAAAAACTACATTATTGACTTGGAAGTCAAGAGAGATTTAATTAGAAATAAATACTGACATTGAATGATTTAATTTGAAAGGAACCTTGACAGAGATGGTCTTGCATTATTAATCTAAAGGCTAGCAAAATTAACTTATCAAATTATGGAATTTTCTTTTTATAAGAAATTTAATTTTTTTAAATAGTAATACACCAAGAAAAAAAATTCATGCTTGAATAAAAAAAATATAAAAATCTAATCTTTATTAATATCGGAGATTGAAGGAAAGTTGAAAACATGCACAGGAGAATAAACTTAATAAGCATATATTGTATGGGTTTTAGGGTTCAATCTTATATCTTCTCTGAAATGAACATTCTACACAAAAGACCCAATTCAATGTATATATATATATATATATCAATTTTTTTTAAATTACATTATTGACTTGGAATTCATGGGAGATGTAAGTTGAAATAAATATTGTCATTGAATGATATAATTTGAAAGAAGCGTGAGAGAGATGATCTTGCATTATTACTCTGAAGACTAGCAATATGAACTTACCAATTAATGGAATTTTCTTTCTATAAAAAAATTAGATTATTTTTTTAAAAAATTACATTATTGACTTGGAAGTCAAGAGAGATTTAATTAAGAGAGATTTAATTAGAAATAAATACTGACATTGAATGATGTAATTAGAAAGAAATTATGACAGAGATGGTCTTGCATTATTAATCTGAAGACTAGCAATATCAACTTATTAATTTATGAATTTTCTTTCTATAAGAAATTTAGATTTTTTTTTAAAATAAATTACATTATTGACTTGGAAGTCAGGGGCTTTAATTTGAAATAAATACTGATATTGAATAATGTAATTTGAAAGGAACGGTGACAGAGATGATATTGCGTTATTAATCCGAATACTAGTAATGTCATTTTATTAATTTATGGATATTCTTTCTATAAGAAATTTAGATTTTTTTTAAAAAAAAATTGGTGAATGAGACCCAAACCTATATGTATATCAGTATATGAGCAGATATAGATAATATATAGATATGTATATAGGTAATTAACTGCATTATAATACTATCAGTAGAAATGATCATAAATATATATAATTAACAACTATTCAAACACGATGAGATCCTTCTTCCTCATGTTGCTGCACCTCTGCTCTTGTTCTTCTCTTGTCTCATGAGGACATTATTGTAAATTATAAATTATCACAATATAAACTAAGTATTTATCTCATTTTTGTAAAAATCGATATTTAAATATATTTATTGTCAAAAACTTTCACAAACAAATTGCAAGATATATAAACAAATATACATGACCACCTTTACATTAGAAGGATGGTAACTCTTTATCTTACAAGATAAGAAATTGGGAGACCAACTTCTATTGATTAAGAAGTGTGATTTATCCATTATATATAAAAAAAAATGATTTTTATCTAAATATCATGAAGAGCGGGCATTTTATATGTGTATATATATTAACTATAGCTACAAAATCTTATATATCTTTAAGGGGTATGAGTATTTGATTATATATTTTTTTTGTTCAACTTAAACAATTTTACTGTCCCAAAAAATGAAGTATTCATTACAAACCCAATTAACGATAAGTATGATTTTTTTTTAGTACGCATGTACGTAATCTCTCCTATTTTCCTAATGTGCATTCATATATACATGTATGCATATTAGAACAGAGTACTAGAAAATATTTATTTATTTTCATTATTCATGTTAAATTCTTTGTATTAGAATATATTTTTATTAAAAACAAATGCATATTAAAGAAAGGATTGTTCCGCAAAACATTAATAATGTCAAAATAATTTTGTAATTATAAATGAATTTATAATAGATAAAGCATGCATGAGAGTTGGAGTGAGCTAAACAAAACTTTATTTGGCTTTTCTTTCCCAGCACCTAGCAAATAAAGTAGGCTTGTAAACTGCGTATAATTTTGCTGGGCATTCAATGTTACTGAAGTCTCATCAATTGGCTTTTATATTATAAATTGCCAGTAGTCGTGCATCTATATTTTCTCTATTTGTTGTGTATGAACCCTTTATTTATTAGAGTAGTAAATTCAATTACAAATAAGTTTCATATCTGAGTACAAAATATAAAAAAATCTAATCTTTATTAATTCATTGATATTTTGTTCAAACTAGATTAATAATTCCTCAAAATTTTTATTATATTTGCTTTAACTAATTAGTTAATGAGATATTACAATATCAAAGGAAAATATTTAGTCTTTGTAAGGAAAAAAATGTTCATCAATTATTAATTTTATTTAATTGAACATCTTTATAATAAAAAAATATTTCATTTCCCTTATTTAATTTAATGTCTAAGGTTTAACTTTTTCACCTTAAAAAAAATTAGATAATTGACTTGAAAGTCAAGAGAAATTTAATTAATGTGAAACAAATACCGAAATTGAAATGATGCAATTCGAAAGGAGCGTTGACTTGTATTATCAAAATGAAGACTAGTAATGTGAATTTATGGATTGTTCTTTTTATAAAAACTTCAGATTTTTTAAAATTGGTGAATTAGACGCACACCTCTCTCTCTCTCTATATATATATATATATGCAACATGATATTATAGGACAATTATACATATTCAAATTAACATGGTGATCTTTAATGTTCCTTCTCCTGCAGTAATTCCTTCATCTCTGCTCTTTACCATTTTCTTCATGTTCTTCTTCTTCTTCCATAGCAGTACTACTTTTGTCTTTGCAGTAGGAGATCATTGTGGTCCATCATCATGTGGGAACCTTACAAACATTACATATCCTTTCCGTCTCAAAGATGATACTCCCAACTGTGGTGATCCAAACTATGAGCTCACTTGTGATCATCTCAACCACACCGTCCTCACTCTATTCTCCCATAGCTACTATGTCACCAATATCACATACCAAGATTACTACCCTTATCTTAAGATACAATTGAAGTATGTTGGGATGGAGAAGTACAACAACATTGATAATGGCAGCTGCAGCCATCTTCCCCTTCCAGCCTCTCTTCACACATTCTCTGACCTGATTCATACAAGTTACCACTGGTCACACACGATGGATGGTTACTGGTGGTGCTCAAAGAAGTGAAGAACAAGTCCGTGCATCACTACGACTATGGCTACAACTATGATCACTACTACAGGCCTGTGCCTTGCTTGAGCCACAACAACAACTCCTTCATTTATCTCATCGGTGGTGATTATGGAATACCATATGAAGTTCGCAACCTTATGCCTTCCTGCAGATTTCTTGCCATGTTTCCCTCTAATAATTATATTAATTGGTCCTCGTCAGACCAACAACCAGCCGACATATTCAACTTTCTATGCCAGGGGTTCACCCTCTATTATTACAACTTTTCAGTACAGCCAACCAACATCTCATATTGCTTAAGAGAGTCCTTAAGGTGAGTATTTATTTCCAACAAGTGATTTTTTTTTCTTAAAACCCCTGAAAAATAGCTAAATTACTTATCACCTCTCCTCTGGTTCTAGATTACTTACATTGGGAACAATTTTTTTTTGTTTAAATTTAAATTAAAATGAAACTATTTTTTGATTATAATATTTATAATTATATAATATACATAATGATATATACTAATAAAACAATACACCGGAACGGGGTAAAATTATTTACATATTCATTTAAATTACATCCAATATTGTAAGCAATGCGTAACTA